>NC_049991.1:6672326-6706062 GCF_000003815.2 Branchiostoma floridae | reverse complement strand
GTTGCAAGCGGAATAGCAAATCCTCTCCACGTTGCTTACAAAACCTTAACAAACACCTACTAATCCGCATGCAGACAGAATTGCAGCCATAATGTCTCCAAAGCCAAGGTCAATTTTACAGCGCGGGAGACGGGTTATTGAACACCAACCGTCGCGGCAAACAGGCAAAATCATCCGCTGGAATACCGGAGTTACAGTCGAGAATCAGCGGGTATAATCACGCTACTATTACCCAGGCTTGTCCCTATTTGCAAGGCGGCACAGACAGTTAGAAGTAATTTGGCTGATGCGTTTCTTATTGACCCCCAAGTTTCGTAATGACAGGTACCTATCAGCAGTTGTCTGAGAGAGAAAGTTAGAAAGTATTTAGGGGAGTCACTATGGGTCACGTCTTCTACAGTAATAGAGGTCGAAAGGTAATATTACAGTCGCATATTTGTTGGTACACATAACAACTTTCACTTAAACAAGGAAAATATATCCATGGAAGGAGACGGAGGACGTTATAGGCTGCCTGCCACATTTGAGCCACTGTTCACTGAATTACGAGTTGCTTTTTTCTGCATAACGTAGTATGGAATGAATGGATAAGCAGCCGAAATTTTTTAGATGTTTTAAATGAAAACAAATCCCTTGACACAGATGGAAGATGTCATACTTGAGCCACAACTCACTGAGCAAAGTGTATGTGATTTGCATATTAGAGAAGCTGTGAATGAGTTTATTCAGTTTGAAAGACAGGTATAGTTGAAAATTTGAATAGATGCCAATTTTACAATAGTTTTGAATATTTCCAATCCCTCTTCATTGTGACGTCTACCAACACAGAGATACTTTGAAGCTAACGAAAATAATTCTCTTCTTTTTGTTTTAGCTAAATCATTACCTTTGCCAAGTTTTCCATTCACCAGCAAGGATTCAGAATTTCAAAATACCCAGACGTTTCTGCTGAAGTCTCCAAGGACATCTGAACTGTTTCTGACCTTGGCTCGTACATAATTAATTGTTTACACATAAGCACCACCCCCCAGCTATTCAATGCCTAAAAACCGTGTCCGTAGCTTGTTCAGAACACCAGATATAAAAACCGGACGTTCCATTGCAGTACCAAGTAAAGCCGCTAGGGGGCCCAAAATCTAACCATTTTCAGTGTTCATCACACCCCACTCACACCAAGTATGAAATCCAATCCATCCAATTGTTCTTGAGCTCATGAGTTATATTGTTTACAGACAGACACACAAACGCTAGTGAAAGTATAACGGCACTGAATATTTCATGGAGGTGATAAAGCAAATGTAAAGGCGAAAAGACCTTGGCCTTTCTTGTTCTATTTCGGGACAACTGGTGGCATATTCATAACATCATTATACTTCGACTTTATCTATAGGTAACTTAGGTATAATCAAGCTGTTGTTTAATTTCAACTGTCGTCTGTTTAATTGTGCCACATACAGTTGGCTTTTCCTGGAGTCAAGGTTATTATTTCATAAGGAATACATGTATGTTATTGGGGACTTCTAACATATCTGTGATAACTATATTTCCAAAGAGAACTTCGTTGGAATTTCTCTCTTCTCCATTTCTGTTGTATGTTTCTTTGTATATATGCATGTATGTGTATGTATGCATGTATGTATGTATATGCATGTGTATGAATTCATAGTCTGTATACTATTAGACTGAATGACACACACATGTATGTGTGTGTATCTATATGTGTGTATGTATGTATGTATGTATGTGTATGTAGGTGTACATGTATGTTTGTGTAAATACCATCTATGAAGGCGTTGGTGCGCACATCTCCGTACAAGTGTGTGTGTGTTTGTTTGTGAATTGAGTGAGTGCGCGTGTTTTGTTTGTGTGTGTGTAACAAGTGTGTAAAATAACATCAACATCACTCCTATGATTTTGTGACCACGCCCAATATCGATTTATGATAAATCATTTAATGATCAATAACTTTATAACATACCACCACCACCATGTTATAGCCCCTCAACATCTTTTTTTTTCAGTGATGCTTTTTTTAAGGCATTTCTTGCATTCTTGAATGAATATTTACGAAGACACGAAGCGACACCCGGATGATTAGTGTAAGATGGATGGTAGAAGGTTGGACTTTAATGGCCACTCACAGTAATTACGTTATTACTTATACCTCGCTGCCTTCCTTTTTAATTACGAGACGGAGGCAACAGCGGGAAAATTGCGGGTGATAGGAGTAATGGTAGTGACTGAGTAATGTGAAAGTACCGTGTGATTCGTTACATAACAAGCAAAGTGCATCCCTGCATTAGTAATATGCTATGTCTATAACATCCAGATTAAGGTGTGTTCATCTCACTGCGTAAAGAGCACTGGTGCGGCACTGCGGGTTTCGTTCACTGCGGCACTGTTGTGTTATTTTCGCCGAGATTTTTTTAAATCTGGCAAGTTGGTTTCGACCCCCGTGTCTGTTCTGGGAAATCATTTAGAGCTAAAGAACTTCCATGTGCCTATTAGTAAGCATCTTTATTAAATAAATGTCGACAATTATACTATTTACACTTCAATTTCGTACTGGTTTGACTTTTTTTGCGACAAAAAAGTCCTCTGAATGTTTTAGTCGGCTTTATGGTAAATCGGGGTTTATTTCGAAAACAACGCGTACATTAAAATCAAGATACCAATCCGAGTTGGCCGATCCCAAAAGATAAAAAAAATGCATGACGTCATTTGACGTCCCGAGGATCTTCCAAAAGCCTAGTCTTGATTGGGTTAAACTTAAAGTTACCAATCGCAGTATCAGGAGGATTGCAAAAGGGTGCATATTGTACTTACAGTATTTCTATACAAAATACGTTTAAACTGTCTGACCAAAAGGTAACGTCTTTATGCTATAGAAGGCAGCGCTTTTAAATTTTCATTTTTCAATCTCTAATTTGATTTGGTCAGGGATGCCCTACCTGCTACAACACATAACAAAATTGTTTTCTTTTGGGTGTGAATAAGCACTTAAAAAGCAATTGGATGACATGCAAGAAATGAAACCTGGGGAACTGAACCCACAATTTTAGAATCATGTAACAGGTTTGGCGCCCACATCCTACAACTATGGCCTTTAATGTGTTTTCATGAACTCGTTTTAATGTCTACGCGCAGAATCGCAATCAATTTTTTCAAAACCAGCTTAAAGACTGCGTTTTTTTAAATTAAATAACTATGCTTTACGAATGCTTTACGTTTGCGAAATAAAAGAGAAGATTTCGTGTAGTGCGTATGTATACAGATAAGCCATAGGTACGGCTACAAAGTGCGTGCGTGTCAGCCATTCCGTGGGGACCCCTAACAAAAAAGGCGTCAGACATTCATCATTACAAGGCGTTGGCGTGTCAACTAGAAAGGATGGCTTCTCCCCACCGAATGTTTTATGCAAAATGACCTTTCTGTATCTTGTCGTAAAACATGGGCTAACGCATTGCTCTTTCTCTGGAACGTATTAGTGTTAGACTGAATGACGTATGGGAGGCTGTAAAAGAGATTAAGTTGGATTATGAGCGCTTAATCCCCTCAGAACTGTTTGGGGGTGGTAATCAGGTCATGTAAGCACTCGCGCATGACATACACTTAAATAACATAGAAAATGAAATTTCATTTCATAATGGATTGTCCGAAGTATTGATGAAGACCGTCAAAAGTTATTTCAATATATTGTAGTGTCACATGCTAAGACAGAGATATTCAATTTGATATTATCATGTCCTGTTCATATATCTGCCTACGTAGGCCAATCCATTTACACCTCTTTGCAAAAACGAGACAATGCTATATATTGACATAATGATCTGAAGTATTAGCTTTATGATATTAACTAGATTGTTTATACTGTTTCATTAGATTAGATTAGCTGTTAGATATTTGCAATAGTATATAGTTCAACTCCCATGTATATTCAGATCGCCATACATTGTACCTGTTACAATTGTCGGGCAATAAAGTTCTATACTTTTTCTGCAGGGACTTTCACAAAAACTCGGTGCACCATTACTGAACTCCGGCCTCTTTTTCCAATTTTTTAGTAGCAAGATGGATAAGAGGGGTAAAAAATCTAGTCTCTTTCCCTTAACATAACTTCAAATGGTAGCGGTAACCAAAGGCCTAACAGATGCACTGTATGTGAAGGATGTATGTCCTAAAGCGGTGTAGAAACGAAATGGGAAAATACATATCGGGCTATACCTGGAGATCTAATTCTGCGGATGTTTAGTTATTACCGTTGTAGACAGGAGATTCATCTTTCGTGTAGTTTTCTCAAACTATCTATGGCAAAAAAGGTTTTCTAGAGCAAGTACAATAAATTCTAAATATTAAAGTTTTTCCCAGTGCACAAAGAAAAAAATACCAACAAGCTTTCGATAAGTCTCTCGATTATTTGAAAAGTTGGAATGACACATGACCTGAAAGTGTTACATCAGCAATGGGTCAAAGTTGGTCGGCAGTTGGTATCGACCCATGTCTTCACTGAGGTATGGTCTCTTTCTCTTCCTTTGGAAGCACCACTGCTCATTGGCCAAAATGCTAGATTCAAATATTATTAAAATTAGAAGCTTTATTTGATTTAATTTGTAGAGAAAATAATAATTTGATATGACATATTTTTGGTATTTGTTAAGATTTTTATTCAAATAGGGCAAGATATGGAAAGTTTGGAAGAAGAGGAAAGCCTAATACATATAGTTTGAAGCTGTGCACGGGAACCTAGAGGCCGCCTAATCACGTGTTGCTTATCTTGTTGCTGTGACACTGTGAAATGGAATGAACTCTCGCCAGGAAACTAAGCCACGTCATTTGGGATATGGTTTCGCGTATCGTTAATTGCATTGCGTGAGCATGGACATATCTAAGTACGTATTATTTCTGGATAAGGATGTTACTGAAGAAAAGAAAATCGTCAGCAAATTGTAACTGGAGATGAAACTATAGTGTATAATGTGACTAATATGTTGTCTAAATCCCTATGTCTCACCTTTTCTTAGCTTTCTCTTTCACTTCTCTTTTTCTCAATTCTCACCCTTTTCTCCCTTTCTCTTGTCTCTTTCCCTCACTTTGTTTCTTCTAACTTTCCTCAATTTCTCTTTCTCTTTTTGTGTTTCTCTTAATCATTTCCTCTCTATCTCTTTTCTCTCCTTTTCTCTCGTTCTGTCTTATTCTCAATCTCCCTTACATTCTCTTTGTCTTTTTCTCGTTTTCCACTGTCCCTTTCCCTGTCTCTTTTCGTGTAAAGATACACTATAACGCCTTTATATTCAAAGATAACTGGCATTCTATTCTCTCAGTTCTAATCTATGCAGACATGTTGCCCCTGGTTGTTTCGTAACGACATCTCCCATCATAATCTATCACGTGTGTGTAGTACATTGTAGTCTCCCTTACAGAACAACAATTCTTTCATCACCAGGGACAGGGCTACGGAAGATGTTCTGCGATTCTCTCAGTTCTAATCTATGCAGACATTTTGCCACTTGGTGTTCGTAACAAAAACTTCCATCCCAATCTATCACGTGTGTTTCTGTGTGTGTGTGTCGGTATAATGTAGTCTCCCTTACAGCGCAACAACTCTTTCATCACCAGGGACAGGGCTACAGAAAATGATCTGCGATTCTCTCAGTTCTAATTTATGCAGACACGTTGCCACTGGGCGTTTCATAACGACAACTAGTACTCTCATTCGTATCCATCACGTGTGTGTTAGCGTGTCGTCAGTACACTGTAGTCTCATCACAACAACTCTTTCATCACCAGGGACAGCACTACTGAAGATGAACTGTTGTTAACCCCAGGACACCACATTACTCCGTCAGGAGACCAGACAACGGAGTGAGCTCGGCGGCGCCACTCGGTCCCTGGGGATTTCTCGCGTGTGTGTTGAGACCACAGAGCTTTGAAAATCGTGAAAGGAAAAGGACCATCCCTTCTAATTAACCTGGAGAAAGATTCACGTCGAGGATTGTGAAGAAAAGATGTCGGGGAGCGACAGCAGTTCGGACTCGGAAGGTTCGGGAAATTCACCGGGGCATCCGTGTAGCTCGGCGGGGCTACATCAGCTGTACGACCGGCAGGTGTGTGCGGAGTGCGCGGCGCTACTCCACTCGTCCAAGCCGCCCGCCTGTTGGAACATCATCCACCTGTTCTGTGCCGGCTGTCTGGAGCGGATGCCGGCACGGGACGCCCTGAGAGCCCGGATCCGGATCGACCTGGGCCTGAAGCTGGTGTGTCCGGACTGCGGGGGGACCGAGGAGGCGCCCGGGGAGTGGGTGGACTCGTACAGCGTCACCAGCCGGCTGCCCAAACTGCACGACGTTTCCCCGCCGGGACTAGGCGGCAGAAGGAAGCGATTTTCCCGCCGGTAACAACACATTCCCCCCGGACTCTCCTGGTTAGCTTCAACCAGTAAACTTTTTATCAGACAATATTCGGAAATGCTTCATGCTGCTGTTGTATATTGTATATTGTATATTGTAATTGTTGTACAGATGTAATACAGAATCTAGATATACGATGTAATAGCACTAAAAAATATCACTAGTGTCTTGTGAATTATATCAAATACGCGTCAACTATCATATAGTATAAAAGATATCATTAACACATCGTCATCACAAATGGCAAGGGAGCGTCTATTGATATTACAGACAAGACAGTTATGCGCAGAGATTAATTAATATCTTTGTGCAAAAGTTGATTAGCGAATTCCCTACTCAGTACATGCCGAGTTTAATTAAAAAGAAAACTCTTGATTAAAGAAGTTTCCGTCCCAAACGAATTGGGAAGATTAAGAAATGCCCGGATGTGCTGTATCAATTCCGTTGAAGAAATGCCCAACGGATATAATTTCATCTCGTTTGAAATCTCATTAAAAGTTCGTAATTTCTATCCTAACACTATGATATATTGATAGTTGTAATACATTTTCTATTAAGTGTAAGTGTATAACTGCATTGTCTTTCGCATTAATTTTGGATTATGTTAGCTTAAATTGTTATCATAAAAATTTAAACGATGTTTTTGCAGATCTCAGCATTTTAAATTTGAGCATTTTTTTCTTCTTCATTTACTAATCTTACATTTCCGTTTACATCTCCTTTATATTCATTCCGCCATACTTACTTACTAGTTCTTTGACAAAACAGTTACGATTAATATCTATATATTAGCAATCATATGGAATTCATATTTCCGAGACATTTTTTTATTTATTTAGTCAAATGCTTTCTTTATGATTCAATACGCATATTACAGTCTTTATCACTTTAAAATACAGAGATCCAGAAAAAATATTGTAAGCCTTAAGAAAAACAACTGTTGTGTTTCTGATTACAGTACTGAAAAAGTATAGAAGGAAGAAGAAAAGGACTGTCTTATTGTCTTGTATCATCTCATCTTAAATCTTGTCCTAAGTTATTTGACAAATACAGTTAAACACTTTAAAAACACGCATGAACTGCTGCAAAACTAGAGAGAAATCATTTGTCACAAAAATAAGAAGGGATTCCTTTCTTAGTTATCTAGATACAGAAAACGCAATGTTTATATGTGTATTCACTCTATAAAAGATCATATTAGGCCATGTTGATTTGATTTTATGAATGACATACTCTGAAGACTCCAAAATCACATGATAGAAGGTTGGGAATAAACAAGTTTGGCAAAAAAAAATAAGTGGCCTTCATTATGAAATATAAAAGCTTGAACAAATGACTTAACACACAAAGTATGGTAATCCGAACAGTTGGTTTCCATTTTTGTTCTTTCACTAACATGTTCTATGACTTTGGAATTGACTGTGGCATTGTGTGATGTTGATATCATTTTCTTTATCTTTGTTTTTGCAAATTACTGCAGCTGCTTTACACGATTTAACAAAACCTTTTTTGTTTGGAAACGGACGAACATCAATGCAAACCCAGGCTTCATTCACATAATTCAATCGACATGGCCTAATATTGCTAAAAATAGAAATTTAGTAACGTCTGTGTGTGTCAAAGGATATTGAGATATGATACATTAATGAAATCACAGGGCAGCAGATGAACAATTATCATGAATTTTGCCAAAGTTATAATCTAGGCTTGTACAGAATCTAGAATCCTTATAAAACATTAAAAGATGTTCTAAAAGACGTGATATGTGCATATATGATTTATAATAGATTCAGTTTAATAGCCCGTTTCTTTCTACTCGACTTATGACATATAATTTTCAATCAGGCAGTGTTTTGCCGGTTGCTTGGCTACGCCGCTTTGATGTTATATTGAAATAGATCTAGGTTGACAACTCCCGTGAGGCAAATCGATCCCCAACCGTCACTCTGTTTGAATTTTGCCGTTAGATTACAAACCTCCCAACGGTTGGTGGACCAATGATAGATCGCGGTGCATCGGTGCGGATAGCTGCGCTAAGAAGGGTATAAAAGTCGCCATTTGTAACCTACAAGAAGAGATTCCTGGCTCAGCGCAGCGAATATTGATAATTATTTCTTGCTCCGACGATTTCTTCGACGTTTGCTAAAAATGTATGGTACAAAACTAGAAAGGCCGACATTTGCTTAAGAGCAAATACAGCATATTTCAGCCATACCCCTTCCCACGCAACATTGGACTGTTCCAAATCACCCCTGCGCAAAAATGGAACATCCTCTTAACAGTACATTATCCCCCAAAGTGGACTGGTATTGTGAATTGATTCCAGGTAAAAACAGAGCTTGCTTCTATTTTTCAGAAAATGACAATAATCACACCTTCCATTCAGAAAATTTTCATCATGACTGAAAATTGTTGAATGACTTCATGTAATGTCATTAACAATTTTCAGTACGATAACTAGGTGTAAGTTTAAAAAAGTATAAGCTCCTTGTGATGTGGGTACATTTATTATTGCAGTGAACTTTTTTTATTCAAGTAGGGCATACGATTTAATAATTATCAAGCAGGTGCAGGTACTGTAGGAGCGTTTGTTTTCTTCAAGCTGTAAAACTGTTAAACTGTTTTACTTTGTATGCAATCAGCCATCGAGCCTATTCTTATTTTAGTTTAACAACTTCCTGCCAGACCCGGAAGATACGATTGAACCTTGTTCGAGGATTTATTTTCGTCTGTCTGGTCAGTCTGTTCATACCCTGGCGCTGAGAGTGTTTTATTGGGCTGAAACTCTGGCAGTTTAAAGTTACTTACAATTTAAATGTTCAAAATTTATGTCAAACAACAACAGCACTAGGAAATGTGGCCACTATAGACAGGTGGTCACTATAGAGAAAATGCTGATCTATTGACTAGGAGCCATACGTTACACATGATTTCAGTACACTGATCATTAATCATATAAACATTGCACAGGTAAGCCAATTGTTTAGATGTACAATTAAGTTCAGATAATTCTGAAGAGAAATATTGATGAGAAAATAATCATTCTCGCCACTGTCTAACTTATAATTACGTATCAAAACTAAACGCAGATTTTCTAACTAACGCACCTTTCGCCGACTTCATCAAAGGACCGCCGGCTATCAATCAAACACGGCTGTTGATTAGACTTAGAGTTTCAAACAGTCGTGTGCTGTGTGCCAGTTGACAGCGAACTTCATGCTACGTGATGTTTTACATTGCTTGGACCTTCTTTCCTACAGCGGTGCTTCTACAAAATATTTAGACTGTAACACTGAGTCCCAGATGTTTTATAGAATAGAATTTGACGCAGAACAGCGTTTTTTGCTGGGTATTTTTCTTGAAACACGTCCGTGGGAATATCAGCGAGGCGGCGACGTAGGGATATCAGACCGTCAACAAAAGTCGCACGGCGGCTAACGGCGCAGCGAAGATACTAGCGCTATAAATAAGCACTTCAACTAAGGATGGCAACCCGTACAATATTTTTGTATACTGTTGAGCTAAGTAAAGTTTGTTGTTTATGAGGTTTTAGTTGTCTTTGAAGCTTTGACCCGAAATATTTTAAAGTCAAACTGCTGAAGAGAAGTAAGTGACTGCTACGATTATCGTAGATATGGCCCTAAAAAAACTGATAAAAGAAGCCTTCTCAATAGTCTAAAATGCAAGAGCTTCCAGGGGGGCTTCGCCCACCTGGGTCCCCCCACAGTGGCCCTGCCCCTGGACCCCGCCAGGGACATTCGGCGGCCCCCGGACCCCTGTCCGACGCTTTGAAAAAATCCTGTCGAGAAGTCTGTACGGCTTGAGTCTTCAAGTTAACGTATTGTGTGGTCTCGCTTATGAATATTAATTAGCCTTTGCTTTCCTCTTCGCTGATTGGCTGAACCATTAATTGAATTAACTCTTCCTGCCGGCTAGACGCAGGTGCAGATGTCGGCTCTGTGGGGTGAACGTCCGAAAGGTCATGGCATGGAGAACGAAAGAAAAACAATTTCCCCTAAAAAAAGTGCTGTAATTAAGCCTTTTACAGTACTTTATGCCAAAAATTTTACTTGGATCATTTTACCAACTATCTTATGCCTATCTATACCAAATTTTACTCATACCAGGGTACAGGGGTGCAAAATATACCGTTATAAGACCGTCAGCAACAGTCGCACGGAGCTAACAGCGCAGCGAAAATACCATCGCTAGCGTTTTAACTTCGGATAACAAGTTATAAGTACTGTTGAACTCAGTAACGTTTAAGTTTGTTTTTAGTTGCCTTTGACGGTTTGACCTGAAATAGTGTTACGCTAAACTCCTGAAGAGAAGTTAAGTGACTGCTGCGATTATCATAGATATGCCCCTAAGAACTGATACAATACAAAGCCTTCTGAATAGTCTAAAATGCGAGAGCCTTAGGCGGGCTTCGCTCCTCCTGGCGGGAACACTGCTATATACGGGATCATGAGGCCCCGCTTATGAATATTAATTAGCCTTTGGCCTCATCTTCGCTGATTGGCTAGGTCTTTGATTCAATTAACTCTCCGGCTGACGCGCACAGGTGTGGCTCTGTGCGGGGTCACGGAAGGTCACGTCAGGAGGCCAAAAGAAAACAAATTTCCCCTCAGAAAAGTGCCAAAATTAATCATTTTAAAGTTGTTTATGTCAAAAATTTTACTTGAATCCTGTTACCAAGTATCTAATGCCTATCTATACCAAATTTCAGGTCATTTAATTGTAATACCAGGGTACAGGGGCCAAAAGTGTCATTTTTTGGTCAAAAATTGGCCCAAAAACGCAAAAATAAGCATTTTGTTGCACTGTACACCAAAAGTGTTATTGAATTTATATGACGGGATTATCAAGGCACATCTGTGTCAAATTTCAGCTCATTCGGTTGCAATACCAAGGTACAGGAGCCAAAAGTGTCCTTTTTTGGTCAAAAATTGGTAAAAAAAATCGCAAAAATAAGCATTTTGTTGTACTGTACACCAAAAGTGTTATCGAATTTATATGGGGGCATTATCAAGGCACATCTCTGTCAAATTTCAGCTCATTTGGTTGTAATACCAGGGTACAGGGGCCAAAAGTGTCCTTTTATGGTCAAAAATTGGTCAAAAAATCGCAAAAATAAGCATTTTGTTGTACTGTACACCAAAAGTGTTATCGAATTTATATGGGGGCATTATCAAGGCACATCTCTGTCAAATTTCAGCTCATTTGGTTGTAATACCAGGGTACAGGGGCCAAAATATACAGTTTTGGTCTAAAATTGACCAAAAAATCTCAATAAAATCATTTTAGAGGCAGATATGAAAAAACTGAGAAAAAAGCATCAAGGTATTGGCCTATTCTACCCCTGTGCCAAATTTCAGGTCATTCGGTCCAGGAACGGCGGAGATGAATCACTTTGAAGATTTGACAGGAGAAAGAAGAAAGAAAGAAAGAAGAAACATTACGAATACAATATATTTCACCATACTATGTATGGCTGAAATATAATGATGTTAACAGAGAAATTTTTCAGGAGATGCAATTTCCCGATAGGGAGAAATGGTGGGAAAGGTGGGAGCGGTGTATTGTATATCATCGTGTGGACGTGGAAGACGAAACGCATTTTATTTCCAAGTGTTCATTCAACAAAACCGAAAGAATCACCCTGTCTTGAGAAGCCACAAAGACTTATCCCAACTTTCCGACATTTACAGACGAACATAAAGCCACTTTTCTCTTGAAATAACGAAACACACAAATTGTAGAAAAGTGGATTTTCGTCTCAATCTACTTAAAAAAAAGAAGTCAAACCCAACCTGTTTAGACATAGCCAACACTAGTATCCGAGTAGAATATTGTTTATAACTGTTCATTGTCACTTGTATATCTCTTATGTTTATACCATGTACTTGCAATTAGCCATCGCGTATGAACTTGCAAATAAACTTCTTCTCTTTAAAGATAATCTAATGTTGAAACTGACATGTACAATTTTACTGTAAGAATGTGAAATGTTTTATTAGTTGAAGAACATCACTAAAATATTGCCACTTTTACAGTATTTCCTGTGTGTAAACGGCATGCACATGTCGGGAAGGCTGTCGGATTAGTTACACTTTGTAACATCTTTAAAAGCAAGGCAAGAGTACGCATCTAGTTACAGTATACATCACTGCAAAACATCGTTCGTAAATTTGTAACTAAGTATATAACACCAGAAAGAAGAAACTAGAAGGGGGATTTATATATAACCCCCAAACCTCTTTACGCTCTCTTGAAGTAGAATAAAGTATTTCGTGTTCTTTATCTTCCTGAGTACCTTTAGAAATGTTTCTTCTTTGTAAAACGATCGGCTGTTCCTTCGCCGGGCTTTCACTTAAATGGCTAATGGTATCGGCTTCAGTAAAGAGCCCGCTCTTGTTTTTCATCATTTTCTAAGGCTCGCTTTCAAAGGGCGTCTCAAGCTGGAGAAAGAAGATAAAGCTATGGACAAAACTTAAGTGAAGGCGGACTACTTATTTGAATCCAAAGCTTTGGCACATTTTCGGAACTGTAAATATCATACGGCACTCCTAACGGCAGACCAATGACTCCAAAGAAACTTTAAAGGCACGTGTGGTAGATTCGTATCTTGTGTGGTGGTGATTTTCGCCGCACAGAATATTATATGAGAGGCATAAAAAACATGTAGTTGAATCAATTCTTACTGCTGGATATACATTACATACATAACATTTATTCAGACGTTTCGAACAGAACCCACCGTTTTTCTTTATCAAAAATAAAGTATACAAAACTTACAGAACAAAGAATACTTTTTTACAGGATGTGATTTCTCGATATATATATATATATATATATAAGAAGTATTCTATCCCCAGACTGTGTCACTCTCGATGACAACTTTGTCCCTCCTGTATACAAGCTTCAAGCCTCTAAATCCAGTGTTCACCGCTACATATTTCCTAGCATTATCATTTCCATCATCCATCTACTTTGTTAATTGACAAGAAGTGGTCCAAAGGCCTTGCATTGAACAAAGTCATTAGAGCAATTCTTGGGACCGCCATGAACGTGTCAAACCTTTGCTGCCGACACTACCAGAAAGGGCTGTCCGTGAAAAGTTTCATCAGGTTGGTGCGTCACTGAATAAAGAGAATCTTTTTACACAACCAATGTTTTATTCTTACCAACGTTTCGGTAACCGTCTGTCACTTTTTTTCAGGGCAATTCTGACTGGTTCACATGGTACTGCAGCACAGGTGTCGCTGCTCACAGTTCAGATTCGGTCACAAAATGTTTCACTTATGTACAGGCAGCTTTATACAAACATATTTATAATGGGGTACGAAGACTTGGACACCTGTCCTGCAGTCAGAATTGCCCCGAAGAAAATTTTGGTGAGAATAAAGCAATGGTTGTGTAAAAGAGTCTCTTTTTTCAGAAATGGCTGTCTAAGATCCATGTTGGTGGTTGTTTCTGCTTGAAAATTTTGTCATCAAAATTGTACGGCAACCTACAACCAATGTGACCGTCCCTTTACTAGATAAACACCATACTTGTAATAATGTTAGTATAATCATCATCACCATGGCTCTTTCTCCGAAGTCGAGGATGTGACGGAAGATCTGGAAGGTCTGCAGGCCCTCGTGTGGATGAACAGCCCTATGATACACACTCTAGCTGCTGCACCGCTGGCAGGTGAACTGGGCAGAGGAGACGGTCTGGTAAGCCGCCTTCTTTCTCCTTCTCCTTCTATCTTCAGCATGGACGTGTCGCCTCTTTTCAAGGCCCCCACGGCCCGCCTTGTCAAAGTTTTCCGTATGGATGTATTTCTTATCTAAGTATCCTAATGTGATGAATAATATAAAAAATCACTCATCAAAATTTGACCACTCTCTGGCAACTTCTGATGGAGCGCCATGAGTTTGAGCATTTGAAAAAGCGCGCCATATTAGGGCACCTCCCGTTATATAAAAGTTTAGGTCCAAGCTATTAGTAAGTTGTCTCTGAAAACGAGTATGCTTTCAAAGTCCGGTCAGCAAAGATAAACTTATGACTAAATACTTTCAGAACTGGACTTTATACGCCTTGCTGTGGCATTTTCGCGCAACATTTATTAGAAATAATAACAAACCGAAGGTTCCTTATCCGTCTGTAAAATTCACGTCGCCCGAAGCCGCTTAAGAAAACCATTTGTCAGGCATGTGTTTATTAAATAAACGCATCTTTTTGAGGGTATGGCGAAAGAAAAATATTAGACACAATATCAGAAAAGATATTGAAGATCGTTTGCCACCGAATTTACTTTTTTAAATTTGTTAAGCTATGCAATCAGCTAACTAAGGGTTACCCAACTAATCATTGGCTTTTGTTATTATCACGTTTTATGGAATTAACGTACCTGAATATCAATTTTCAATAAAAGATAATGTAAAATCTAGTGAAACCGATGTTAGGAAAAATCTTTCTATAATGTTTTTCAGCAAGCGGGTTTTTATGACTTTTAGTTGTTTCATAGGTTTGTTCAACATTGCGACTGCTGTGTTGTTCCTATGTACAGTAAGATTAAAACTTTTCTATAGAATTAGAGATAGAGTTATCGTTTTCCGCCAGACCGTCTCTTTTTACGTCAACATGCGTCGATAACACGTATATGTATTCTTAAGTCAAGTAAAATATGCGAGTGGGTGTCTGTACAGGCGTCTTGGCTGATATCACTGTTGAAAGGGTGCAGCACAAAACACATGTATGTCATAACATATGGCTTCTTCAGTAGAGTCTTGGAAAAGGTTTTTTTTAAGTCTGGCAGTTCTATGGCGCCTGGTCCGTCTGTCTGATTCATGCCATTTCCTCCTTTAAGTCAGTGCCATGCGTTGGAAATTGATTCGTATTCTATAGATATTTTGGTCGAAGTTTATGAATAGGTGGCGTCATTTTTCAAACTTACTTCCTCTCCGTTTTTTTGGTTGTTGTTGTTGAACATGATTTGAAGAAACGACATGATGTTTTCATTTTAGTTTTTGCACAAAGAAAACGTGTATGTGCCCAAGGTTCTATTCTTGATATCATTGTAAGTTTACCGGACAGAAAATGATTTTCGCAAGAGGAATTACAATAGAAGCTTTCTATATTATGGCTTGAAATTCCTCCCTCAACAGAGACGGGGCGCGATATAGACTTTCCCTGCAACTTTAGATCCACTTCGCTAGTCACGTGTTCTGTCTGCATTACGTAACGTCACATAAGGAGTAGCCTGGTATCCAACCGTAATATAGCTCCCGAGTCTCTTCTCTCCTCTTCCAATTTGCGAAGAATTGCGAAGAAGAGACCATGATACATAAGGAGAGGATTTCTCATTTCTTTGGCAAAGACTGAAGTTGGACAGTTGAAAATCTTGGAAAGTCCAACTTGGAAATTACACTTCAACTTTGATCCAGATCATCTTTATTCCAACATTCCTTGAACTTTTGGACTACCAAGAGTCAAATTGTGTATCCTTCCAGTCAGCCATCCATCCCATAGATTCACGTAAATAATCACCAATAGATATCCTTGATTTATTTATTGCAACATTTAAATACAGGACGTGATGACGACAAGCTTTCAGCTTATTTTCGTGTCACCAACAACAGGGTCCATTACAAGTAAATAACATATACTACAAATACAGAAAGTGAAAAGCAAATAGAGACATGCAAAGCACAAGCGTAACAAATCATGTCAAATAGACCACATAACAATAATCATAAACGGTAAGAAGAATGAAATTGATGTACACTCAGGTAAATTCTAAACAGGTAATACAAGGCTGGTAGGAGGAACGTTTTGCTACTAAAATAATTTGGTTTCTTTTTTAGATAGTTGGAAGAACTGTAAGAGTACTAGACTTATAGTTTAGTGTTCTTTGAATCGGAAAGGAATGGGGAGCCTCTAAGCAATAATAAGATAAGGACGTTATCAGATATATCGTTGAGATTTGCGACATATCCTGTCAGATTTTCTAAATTACTGAATGATAAGGACTGATATTTGGTATATTGGGGCCAGTACCAAAAAGAAAATGATGGATATTTTCCTTGATTTACTATCCCAGGATTAAACACTAATCCTCCAGGATTTCACTGGCCCATCTTCTTGTTTGAGCCACATCCGTCATCACGCGATTTCTCGCGAGATTTGCATATTGATGAAACACCCCTCGATCCATCTTGATCCTTCGGCGACTCTGAAGACGACATCCGGGACTCGATAAGACGTACAAGGCGGATTAAACGATTAAAAAGGATTAACGCATACGTCTTGTCAATGACAGTAGATGACCCTTAGATGGGCTGGAGGCATTTGAAGGTTTCTTACTTGATGGCTCTTGGAGAAAACGCCATATCTAGGGACACAAGGAAAGCGTAGGATGTATAAAAGGGCTATGACACAAAGGGAAATAAACATATACTGCAGTTTGTAGCTCAAATGTAAGAAAAAAATATATTGTTACTCTGTGACGGAGAGTATTGTGATCGGGAGATGTGATGAATGTTGGTATTTGTATCTCTATGTTCCGTTTGCCGCATTCGTATGTAGATTGGCATATCGTATGCACTCAGTTGCGCGATGAAACAATGCAAGTTGTCTAACGTGAAGAAGAACTGTCGCACGGTAGAGAATCCCCAAACAGGTGTTAGACTCTGGCTTCTTAGCACATTGCATTGGTCAGTGCCAGTGTCAAAATAAACAAGTACACATACATACTTTGTGCTGGTAGGCTATCAGTAATATTGGGGCTTCGTTTTCTTCCCTGTTGTTCGTTATTTGCCTGTCTGGGACTGTCCATATCATCGACATATTATATGTTATTGAAACTGATGCGGTGGAAGCCATGAATACGTCACGGAGTAAGTTAGCTACGGTCCCTTTTTTTCAGTCCATTTCAGACTGTTACCCTTTTCTGGTAGCTTTGTGTATTACGTGAGATAAAGGACGGTCATATTCTATAGATCTAGCAGTCAAAGGTTTATAAGTTTGGAGGACTAAAATACCCGCAATGTATGCCTGGGGTAAAGTATGTTGTCTTACCCAACCAACCAAAGCAAAAGCCTGTCGACCCTAACTTATTTTTTCGATCGACCTGTTACAGTGGGTAATGGACAAGACCTATAAAAGATGAATAGAAGACGCATTTCACAATCTTGATCATGAGATCCTAATAAAGCAGATCAAACCAAACCGGAGTTATTAGGTACCAATTTTGTACATTTTGGTGAAGTGAGAAACGCGTCTTCCCCAGAGATACAAAGTTGGCATCACATGTACATGCTAGAACTCGAACCCAGGACCTCTATGTTGTGGACCACATAACCTACCTATACGTCACACAACCGCAACTTCCCACGCCACAGTTACTCCAAATACGTGCTCGAGATTTCGTTTTAAACGATGCACTTAAGATTCTTCAAACGTCATACGTCGATGACGCTTACACGTCATCAAAACTCTGCCTACAATTACATTACCCCCAACACACCAATTTCTGAATATAGACTGGTTTTTCCGCCACATTATTCAACATTAGATCAAGCAGTTGTTCTGAACTTTGAAGCTCCCACAACTTTGAAGCCCCCACACTACCGTCCTCCGCTACCTTATTTGTCATGAGTGGTCATCATCAAAGGGTCCTTTACCCACTCAGAAGATGCTGCTTGACATTTGAATACTCTGTTAGTTAAGGGCAACAGATGTTTTAGGGATTACACATAGTCCAGCAAGACGTCCAGTGCAACAAAATCATTATCGTACATCTTCTTTTAAGAATATTCATGAAACTATGGCATGTCATGTTATATTTTCTTGTTGTGTTTGCCGTGTTGCCATTTATTTAACATTCTGCATCTTTGCTATTAAAAAGGAACTTATTTACATTTATATTATAAGTTATAATTGATGAAATTCGTTTGTAGCACAAAAATGATACTCATTGTTAAAAAGGTACTAATATTGAAGGCTAATTTGTCATAACTAATGCTAAGGTCAACTTTAAAGAAAGACTTAGTCATGAGCTTTAATTGTATCTTGATGTACACTTAAAAAATTCTTAAGCACCCACCACCTAACTTCCCGATTTGGAAATGTGAACAAAAGCTAGCTTAGCACAGGACTAACTGAAAAGACACTAGAGGTTGAAGGTGATATTCAAGGGCAAAACTTCGATCGACCTTGTTGCACTAACAACCATGGCCCTAATCAAAGCCATACCTTCACCTTTTAACTTCCCTGCCCATGTTAGAGGAGTCTGTAAAAGCTACAAAAGATCGAAGCTGAGGGTTAACGTTTGTTATTTGAGGCAAATTGTAAGCAAACGTAAAAGAATTACCTATTTTAAAGTTTAAAGAGCAACGTAATGTTTTACATTTCCAACGCTTGATGTAAATGCAGTTACGTTCGCGGGGATTAAATTTCGCGGTAGCACGAAATAAGACTGTCCGCGGTGGTTTTAAGTTCGCGGTAGCACCATACACTGTAGTCTTTTACTGCCACGGTAAAAATGTTGCCGGTGAAGTGGCCACCCCGCAAACCTCGAACATAAAACCACCGCGAACATTTCTGCATTTACAGTTTATGTGTGCACGCTCCATAAATGTATGTTTATGGCAAGCATGCTCTTACTAGTGAGTAGCGGTATTGAAGTGGTCTCAATTCCAAGTATAGCGTTGCAAAGTGCAAATATAATCTTCTTCAACATGCCATTGCTATCTGTGTGCATTTACTCAATACTAATACGTGGCACTTCTATTGCTATGTCTTTGTCCAGTGCTATAGAGAGAAGGCTGTGCGCATTGCCTAAGTTCCATCGGGAATGTTATTAACAAGAATAGGTTGACCTCAATCACATATAAACCATACAAAACTTCATGCCATGGAGACGACCTCATGAAATCGTACATATAACAAATTCATTTATTATCAAAGACTTCGTCGTAAAACACAATATTGTAGCAGGTCGCTGGGTGATGCAAATTGATATACAGTGCCGGCAATTTACAAAAATAGGTTGATTTGAATTGAACTGATCATGAATCGCAAGGAAACTAAGTTTTTATGGCCTGTAGGAGATAATATAGAACCAGATATAACGTAATAGATTGTATTTATGATCAAATCAAGTCTAGCCAGTCTATTTGCGAAGGAAATAAACATCACAGAGAGCCGTGTTAAGAGTCTTTGATAAGTCAAAGGTTCGCCATATTTGGTTGATAACAATTTCCTTCGGATCAAACGATTCAAACATTGGCTCCAAAAATATATCATCGTGACTCGGTATGATTCATGCTTTATTGTTTGAATATCCTGTTTTCCAGGGCATATCCTATTTGATGATTAAAAAAAATTATGTTTTTTTCGGATATGTTTTTGGAACAAAAGAAGGTTTTTTTTCTCAACATTTTGGCTGAAGTGATCCGACAGTTTCATTTTAGCATTGATGTAAAACTAAAATGCATCAGATTGTGTTTTAGACATCATGATATGATGATATTACAGACACATATTGTAGAAACACAAGTTAGAATATTGTTCAATATAAGAGCAATGAGGTACATTGTTTACCACTCATTCGTAGATCAAATTCCTCCGATCTGATGGTATATATATATATATATATATATACAGCGTGAATTCATGAAATACAGAAAGTCTACTTTGTATTTCAGCACTCGGTTCAACAAGGAACACAATGTTTTTCCGGTCTTACAAAACCTCAGCATGCGTTTATCAACTTGAAGGATCTTCGTAGATATTCTCTGAACTCGAGAAAACTTCAAGCTAGTGCATGCACTCCGATAACTCAGTGAAAAGTGTTTCAAGGTTATTTATGATAAGCTTGGAGGCAGAAGGCATAAAATGCACGGAAGGGAACTTCCTAGAGAGATCTGATAAAAATCTTAATGCTAACATCTTCCACAGCACACAGTTGACATAAAACACGTGAATTTTTACCCTCAAGGCAGAGGTTAGGCTTTTGCTACATCTGTTTTTGACATCTTTTAAGGCGTTTTATTCACCAAAACGTAGTTGGAATAATTCGCTTGGTTGTGTGCAAATCATCTTGTTCTATAGTGACGTAGCATCCTGTTAAAACTATTTGCGTATACTTAATGAGCTACTATTTCGAAAAAAAAACACACAACTAAAATTGTGGTTGCCATCTTGAACTATACTTTCAGGCCCTGTGTAATGTTACTCATTTTTACGGAACATTTTTAGCATTCGCAGCCAGAGTGGTCTTGATATTACTGTAGGAATCACTCATGCGCTTCAGACTTACTTATAGCATTCCTTTAACTGCCAGCTGTAATCAATGGAACTTTGAAGAGAACGTGTTTTGGCAGGTCAATCTCAGCATTTCTGAATATTTCCTTTGAGTTTGGGGCAACTTTTATATAAGTCCAACAAAATGACTGTTATTATCTAAGATTGTACGTCCGTGAAAATTTTGTTGTATGACTTTGGGAGCTTGCATTGCGTGAGGGTGGTCCCAAATTCGACAACTGCAAATCAGGAGTTGTTGTATCATCTTTAAAGCTTCCTAGTTCCAATGAAGCTGAACTGTAGTCTACAACACAGAAAGTGAAATTACACAAAAATGAGTGCTAAGCATGCGAAAGTAGTAGCATGTACCATTTACGGACTCGGCCGGGGATCGAGCTCACGACGCACAACCTACCGAATGTTTTAGACGGATTTATGAACCTATCCTTTCAATTACGTATAAAGCTCAGTACGTATTTGTCACCAATACGGCATAAACACATTTTACTAACTGAATAGAATTCTGATATGTCCCAAGGCTACAATTGAGATTTATCAAAACCGCACGGCATTGTAAATTATTAATTTAACGCTTCAAACGAAATTGTTATCCTCTGGCTTTTTGCCTACAGTTTTTTATCAGTTTGACCGAGCTACCCTTTCCTCAATAGATGACCCCGTGGCTCAACTGGTAGCAGCCTGACCGTTGAGCTCTTAGATGCAAACAAAATGAAACCCTGGCCATATATAAAGCCTGTCAAATAAAGCTAAAAGAACGTCTAAACGGAGACAAACTTCTACTTGTAGATTGCAAGTTTTCCTTTCGAGAATAATTTTATTAGCTTGGTAGGTCATAGGATAGTAGAGTTTTCTTTCACACAACCAGTATTATTTCCAAATGCATGACATTTTAGTACTGATTTCCACATTAAGGTGGACTCTCACTGCACTTGCGGCACCGGGCGGCACTGCGGGGTTCGTTCACTACAGCACTGTTTTACAAATTTCGCAATTTTTTGATAATGCAGATATTGAGTAATGCGTAAAAGTATGACTTAGAAGACAACAAAATACACAAAACGAAAGAAAATTCGTTCTTTATATCTAGATTTCGTTGCGTCATCTACGGACCCCACAGTGCCACACCGCTGCCCCAAGTGCAGTGAGAGTGTACCTTTATACAGTCACACATATGGCGCCCCTGGGGACCAAGCTCAACTCCGTGTTGCCGAAAATCAATTTCACCCCAATTAACCAGTGAAGTTAGTTCCAAAATTGGAGCAATTTGTTCCTGTGTGCTTCCGACCCATGAGGAGGTTACACTTGCTTGGTATGTATTGGCCTCCCCATTGAGTCAGACGATAATTAGAGCAAAGGTTCAGGCACAGTCAATGGGTCTCTACAGTCGTGCCAACACAATGATTCTTAAACTTTCCCTTCGTTTATCCTCTTTTCGGCAAACTCAAGTTGTTCAAAGTTTTATGGTGCGGAGCCACACTGTCTTAAAAGTTCTTCATTAATTAATTAGGGGTTAATGACCCGCCTGCTCCTCGGTGTATATGTGCAATAACGCCTGGTCCATCGAATGAAACCACCGAGTGAGCGAAGCGAAGGGGACATATCAAGCCTTTGTAAGCTTTTACTGTACTGTATTCATGATCATTCCTCCCTCAAGGAATAAAATCTTTTCTCCTTGCTCTAGATCTGTGTATTCTAATATATCTCTCATTCTGATTGGTCAGAGTCCTGTGTGTCTGTTCTTCTGATTGGTTCAAGCTTTAAACAGTCATTAACACACGTGGAAAAAAACTAAACTTTATGTAACCAATACCAAGTTAGATTGGGACTTACCCCAAACTTTCAGCCGACTCCGTCAGTCTTGTTCACGGAATGGACCCGTCTGCTGTAGCTTCCGGACGTGACGTCAGGGACACACGACTGCAGCAGAAGGTCGTAAATGCCAGATAACCTGTGTCGCCCCCCGTCTCTTATCAGCGATGGACGGTCCCAATCTAACTTGGTTTGGTTACATAAAGTTAAGTTTTTTCCACAGTGTCATTTACCAACATAGATGGAGTTTCATGCTAAGGTTCATTAACACACATGTTTGTTAATGAAACTATTTAGTGCACGGCTTTAGTGCACGGATGTTTTCTATGTGTTATGACGTCAGAACCAACATGAAATGGGGTCTTCTTATTGGTCAACGTCCCCTGGCTATATGATAATATAACAATAAATTTTGCATATAGATATTAATTTGGCCCGAACCTGCAGTGACAGTAAAATGTCCTACCCCGCAAAGAGGCGGGGAGAGTGGCAGAAGATCCACGCAAGTCTCGACCTAGTTCTCCCAACTCTCGCGAGAACTAGGTCACTAAGATCAAGATGGGCTGATAGCCATCGAAAATTTGGAGGTACGTGTATTTACCTTTGAAAATCAGTCACTGATTGATGAAAATTCTATTAACTGTGTACATACATGACTAATTAATCTCTTCAACGATAGTGAAATGTTCGTATTTAAACTTGACAGACAGTTTGGATGACAATGGCGTAAGCAGTGCTATCCCTTTGTGTCCAAAAAGGTGTAAACATGCTTTTCTAATAGCAGAACGTCGGTGCATGTTAGCAGTTTTGAACCCTGTAACTCTGGCATCTGAGTCAAACATCCTACCACTACGCCAGAGCGACGACACAGAAGTGTCAATGATGAGACTTTTGATCTCAACACCGACATGTCCTCCACCTGTTCCAGGTAATATCTACATCATCACATCCGCTATGTTGTAATCTCACAACTTAACATCTGCGTTATGGCGGCCGGCTGTACAGAGATAAGGGAACATGCGTGGTGTGTGAAGTAATCTTGATATTTCCAGTCAACGTGCTTTGCGCTTCAGCGCTATCAGTATCACAAGGATGTAACTATGATTGGGCCTAGGAGAAAAGATACTGTGTTTCCGATGCAACCGGATCTATCAAAAACGTGCCAAAGGTTTTCATATAGTAAGGGCCTTCAAAAAATAACCAGAATTGTACTCACTTCCAACGTTACGGTGTCTATCAGACACCATAATCAGCGTTAGAATGACTGGGTCTGATTCTCGTTGCTACTTATAGCCGATGTAGGTGGCGCTGCAGTAGCAAGAATGCCGTCCCAAACGTGGCCTAGTTTGTATCCCCCCCCCCCCTCGTCTCTGTTCACGACAAATGTTTTGTTTTGGCTGGCAAAGGACGCAAATTGTAGTTCAGATTTCTGACTGGTAACAGACTTCTAGTATCTTCTACTGTTAACCCTTTTCAGACAGGGCTTTTTTGTCAATCAAGATCTAGGACGGGGGGTGTCTTTTGAGGTCCTCCCCTTCTAACTCGTGTAACTTCTAAACGACTTATATGACCAGTAATTTTTAGAGAATGATGTCAACGTAAGATATCAGCATTATAAGAAAAAAATGTCAGTATGACATCAGGAATGTTATTGTAATGGCTAGAACAATGAAAAAAGGATATCCCATGATACCTCAAGGTGTGCTACAAAATGTGACATCAAGTGTAGATAACATAATAATAATGTCTGCTACGACTTCTGTTGTCAATAAAAACATCGATAAAATATCATAGTATAACCCTTATCAAATCTTCTGGCCCTTGAATGAACTCAACTACATGTGAAACATGTTGACAGGGACACTGGGCAAACGTTCAATGCTGACATGTCAATAGGGCGTTGGCTCTTCCGGGAATGGACGGTTCACTCCCTATGCGAAGTCTACGGTAAATGTAATCTGTAGTCTAGTTATTTTCTATAATCTATTACAAGTATGCTGTCAGCAAAACTACCCTGATGAGTTTGCTGATATGTTTGGGAATTAGGGCGTTGGCTGTTACGGGAACATAGAGCTTATAATTACTCC
The DNA here is from genome assembly GCF_000003815.2 of Branchiostoma floridae. Classification (NCBI taxonomy): domain Eukaryota; kingdom Metazoa; phylum Chordata; class Leptocardii; order Amphioxiformes; family Branchiostomatidae; genus Branchiostoma; species Branchiostoma floridae. Next base: position 6,681,440 of record NC_049991.1, on the reverse strand, counting down.
CTATCCCTATGTATCATAAACATATATGTTTGTTGAAGTTATAACAAATATTCAACATGATGTCATCAACAGAAATTACCATGATGGTACCCTGATCAGCATTGTCAACTTTGACCTCTCGTCAAGGACTAAACTTTCAAGAAGTTCGTAATGATTGACGTTTTTGAACTTCAAAATCTATTTAGCCAAGCAGGGAACTTATTTTGTAATTGGATTTTTTGGACTCTGAACCTTATCCTTTTCTAATGCAGACATATTTAGGTTAACCGATAGCAAAACATTTTTGTACCGGTAAATGTCACTCTAAAACACTTTCCGTTGCCACTCGAACTGCTACCACTACTGCTCCATTCAAAAGCATGCTCTGGGACTGTCTAGTTAGGCGACTCTTACATGTGTATAGTCTGACCCTGACCTCTCTATGTACATACCGTTATGGACACCGTAGACGCTTTTCTAGACCTTGTATATAGAATTGGCTTTATGTAACTAGAACATTGTTATACTTGACTGTTGTGTCCATATCAAATTGAATTTGAGACTTATTGTCTTTGTCTCAATGTACATAATAGTCGAAGCATTTGTTATCTTTTGATTATCTAAAATGGTCTTTACGTTATTTCATTCTTTGAATAAAGACACGATGTAATACTCGGCATTTTCCCATCAGGAAATGCCAAAGGTCTTACGACGTTGTAGCACGGGGATATAAAAATCACATAGATAAAATATCCATTCCACATCACAATTGGAACCACACAAAAAGTGTTTCCAACAGCTTTATCTGATTGTAATCATTTTTATGAACCCGCGCTTCTACCGGAAAATTCGTGTCAACGCCGGTTATTATTACACAGACGCAATGACGGTTGAGTACTGATAAGCTCGATGTTTTATGTACATGAACTTAAGATTGAAGATCGTAGGGGAAATATTCATTAAAGATACCATTTCGTTTGATCTTGAAAAGGAAGCGTTCACTTTATTGCCATCTATTAATGTAGGAGTACTTCTCATGATCGATGATAAGCCTTGGTAACGGTAACAGGTGATTATGTGATAAACAGCGCTGCTTATAGGGCTGTTAAACGACATGTTTCATTGAATATTAATAAATGAATGAATACGACGTTCCCCACAAGACAATACAGACAACATACAGATGTGTCACAATATGAAACAGTCTGCGTAATATACCCAAAAAAAATTATTTTCCTAAGTTTACACGTGCCCTGAAAACCTATCTCGTAAACCACCCTAGCCCCTTATAGTAGTCTCATATGGTCAGTTATTATATTATCTCAATTTATATTACTATCATTATTTGATTATTCTTTTGTATCACTATCACATCCTATGTGTTACTCTTCTTTGTTATTCATTGACGACCATGCACTTTGTTTAGTTAAGAAGAGGAGGGCATAGTATAAGCTGTTTACGGTTTACCCCTCCTCCTGCACCTGTTTTTATGCATTCTTTTCTGTATTTTTCCACATGTATTTTGTTGTGCAAATAAAGAATGAAACAAACAATGGGGGTCTTTGTTGTGGTTATTTGAATATTGTCAAGTCAGGAATATGCAGATGCCTTGAAAGAGTAAGCATGCAATCTAGCGGTACACAACAGGCTTTGGACTTCGCATTAGGTTAATAAAATCTGATACCTACAAATCCAGAAAAGCAAGACACTGCAAGAACCTATACTAAACCTTCTGAGGGCAGACCTCAGAAATAGAGGACTAGGATCGTTGAGGTTAGATAGAAATTTTAAGCTATACTACGTAATATTTGGACAATACAAAACGTAGATTTTTCTGCCATTTTCATACATACATTAAGATAAACCTACCCTTTAGCATTGAATACCAAGACTCAGTGAGAGAATTTTCAACATCAGTACAATCATACAAATATGTCTACAAACTGTGATCTTCCTACATGGACCTCCATGCTTCCTAGGGAAACATGCCCACACCTGGCTTATGATCACTGTCTTGTGTGCCTGACTACACAGTGGGGTGTCTGATGACAGTTTCACCATAGTTTTTTTTTTTTGTAAAACGTCATATTTCCAAGATTTCTTGCAGTTTTGAAGGGAATGTAACCTCTAAGTAATCTAGCGATAAGTAGGACAAATTGGAGAGGTTTTAAGAAAGACTGATTGCAACTGCAGGGTGATGTTTTTACCACGACAGTAGCAAAGCACGATGGTCTACTTGGCGATTGAAATAAGATTTCAGTACAATATGGCGTTGGCGATTGAAAAAAGATTTTAGTACAATACGACGTCCGCCCTTTACATTTCAATGGGTAATCTGATCATTAACGTGGCATATAATCACGCATCAAGCCGAGACGTTCTTACCAGATCGCCTTTCCTGCCTTGTCTACATCACGTTGCCTTTTGATGAGGTAAAGTCTACTACAGACGGTTTTACCCACCCACGCCACCCACACATGCACTACTTAAAACTCGGAGAAGAGCCGGCAAAGCTTTTACGCTAACCGAACCTTTATTACCATAAAAGGCATGATTAGGCATCATGATGTGAAATTATCATCGACTTTGGCTTCGCGCTGTTGCGTTGTATGTGCCTGAATAAACTTGTACATGTAGAACATTTTTATGTGCTTAAAACATTGTTATCGATTGTTATTGTGTCTATATTGAAGTAGATTTGTGAGTTATTATCTTTGTCTGTCAGCAGGGCTAGGCCTTCGAATAGCCACAGTCTATGCTTATACAATAAGTAGGACAGTGTGTGCTGATATGAATAGCGAAACTAATAAAAAATATCTTTTGTGCAGTATGAATCCAAGGTAGAGTTGGTAAAACTCTGTACATCTATGCCATTAATTAAAATATATGTTTAATATGTAAAAAAAAATGGCTACATTTATCATCTTTTAATTACCTAAATTGTTCTGTAAGTTTTTCGTTATTCTTTGACTAAAGACACGATGTAAAATTCGGCATTTTCATATCAGGAAATGGCAGAGACTCGATGCTACAAGGAAACAGATTTGTACATATCTTTAGATATCAGAACTCCCATAATGCAAAAAATGGCAATATATATCAAGGACTGCTCTGCTATTAGAAAGAATACCATAACTAATGATTAGCCTACTCCATTGTAATACAATATAAAATGATTTTGTTAGCCCTTATTGTAACGTTAATTAGGTTGTTAAGCTTAATTATATACCTCCAGTTTGTGTAATAGTTGTTGCCATACATTGTATCATGTACAGTTGTTGTGCAGTAAAGTTCTTATATTTTTTCACGCATGTGACGTTGGGTATCGTGATGTGGAGTTTTCATCGACTTTGACTTCGCGCTGTTGAGTTGTAAGTGTAGCAATAGACTCACGTGTTTTGGCCACGTGCAGGAATGAGAGTCTGCATGCTCTTTTCCGAAAGGCGTAGGCAGTCTATTTTAATTTATTTCCCGTAACTCGTAGGGAAAACTATCTTATGTACCTAATTCGTAGCGAGGCGACCAAATTTAGCGTAATCTCCTTCCTTGATTAAGCGTAATATGTAGGGGGGTTCTTCTGAATTCGGCGTAAATCGTTGTCGGGACCCCCCATACAGACTCCCAGGAATCTACCTGTCCGACCATATTGCAGTCTGCCATCAGCGAGGCTTTTAAAGTATCAAACCAGCTCAGCAATCCCATCAAGCTGATGAGACGTGATTATGGGCACGGTTTTATGGACTTATGTTGTTGGTGACTGAGTGTGTCTAGACTAGAACTTGGCTGCGGTTATCCAATGTACGTGACATTGAACTCGCTTCGCCCACGTTGGTGGAAAAGGGAAAGCGAAATATAAGTCTTACTCGTGTACTGTACTTTCAAGTATCACCTCTTCCAGTTACTATCAATTTTCTTCCAACAGTGACTGTTTTTGGAAGAAAATTTATAGTAACTAAAGATATGCATAGTTTACGTAACTGATGAACCTCTTCAACGATCAGCTCTTCCAGTTTTATACTCATATTGCTTAAAGGCAACCCAAGAAATATATATATTAAAGCGTTAAAAGTGGTGGAGATACTTTGTATGAGGCAATCTGTATGAAATTGACATCTACTGCACTATATTCTCACATTTAATTCATATTTCTTACCTTGAGTGGTTAAAAACGGCGCAGAAACAAGCTGCACTAGGATTCCCTAGATATTGTAACCCACAAAAATTAGACTTCACGGCGTCCTTGCACCACTGCGGCATCAAATATTTGCTCCTTGACTCAAATATGGAATGGAATAGAGTTGCTTCATCTTATTACGTAGAAATGTGCCCCGTAAATTGACTTTGATAATTGGAAGTTCTATAACCCTGACTCGGGCTTATAATGCCTAGGTTGCCTTTAAAAGAACTCCCCCTGTACGCAACATACGACTCCGTTCAAACTTGTGTGTATATACAAGTCCCTATGAATTACACCAAGTAGTGTCCTATGGTCCATGTCTTGTCGTTTCATCATTTCTGTAAACTTTAATTTTGTTTTCAATTTCATGTTGATGTGTGAAGTTGGCAGGAGTGGTTTGGTGGAAGCTCTAAGGACAAGTAACCTGTTGTGGGTAGCTTGACACATCCCCTTTTCCTTCCTTCTTCTCTTGTATGTGCCTTGAAAGCGAAAAAAGTGAGAAAAAACTCTTGTTTCTCCTGTCTAGGTTTCATTCCCTTTTTCTATTCAGTTAAAGCCAGTTCAAAAACGAACAAAATCCCTCTTACACTTTTGTGTTTACTTTTGGGTGCCCATCTACATGTAATAGGTCACGCAGACCATCTGTAGTGGAATGTTTTTATATCCCATACTCTTACTTATAAGTACTTTGCACTGCGAGAAGCAGGCAGAGTATCATTTTCACGTCTTTAGTACGACCCGACAAGGATGTGAATCGGAAACATTCGAATGTCGAGCACTCTGCCCCCTAGACAATGATTTCAACATTAAATATTGCATAATATGTTTCACAAATCAGATTTCTAAAACGTTGTATAACGATATGTCACGATACGGAAAGCATCATTGAAGTTAATCGCCAAAGCAGCTGTCCGTTAATTTGCGAACCGTTGAGCCGTTGACTTCACATCATGCCCTCTCCGGAATGAGGCTGAGTTTACGACATTTAAGTGAATTGCGGCCACTTGGATGAGGGTTCCTCACTTTACCCTTTTACCCACGAAAATAGAAGATTGTAGCGATATCCTGCCCCGGACAGCACGCTTGAGGGTTGTTGACAACCTTCTGGGGTTTATAACGTACTTAACCGATGTCCACCAATCGTATTTATGACCATACGGCTCCATTACTAAAATTAAAGCTGCCACTACACCATAATCAGCTAAGTGGCCCTCTTGACGGCTGTCGTAAAACTCACACTCCTCGGGCCCATGGGAAAATAGATGCTATAGATTGGTTGGCGAAAGTTGGGCAATGTAAAATAGAGGGAATGGATTGTAGAATTTTCATTTTCAAATTCACATACATCATTCTTTTTAACGCAAGGGCGGCATACTCGATACATTTCTAGATGCAAATTAGGTTTATACTACAATATCAATCAAGGATGATATACTTGTTATTACCTAATCTCCAAGCAGATCCTAGGTGAGCATACGATATTATCAGAGGAGTGAAGCCAGCCAAGGATACTGTGTTTGGCTAACCAGTGGCTGATGACTCCCTTTGGCCAGCTGTACTCCTTAGCCAGCTTTAATACTATCCTATGCTACTGGCAATACTGCCCTGAGACGAGTTAGTACCTAAGTCAATAGAGGTATTGTGTTTGTCGGAATTTCCGCTTATTAGCGTGCTGTAAACGGTAAAATGGTTTTATGTTCATAATTACTCCTCCTTTCAATTCGAACCATTGCGGACATTTTGCTCTGTGTTCTGTCCACCTACCCCCTTGTTTTAACTGCGAACTTACAACTATCGCAAACACTCCAAATTTCGTCGCAAACATTCGCCCTTTACAGAACTTGGTACAGTGCGACTTGTTACGGTACTGCAGCGGTTTTGACATATTGCGTTGTGGACATGCTATGGTCGCGACTTTTGAGTGGTACATACCTCTTGAGACACTCAAAGTGAAGTGGTGTACGTTTAGACCCCTAGCGGTTGTCTTGAAACTGCTGGAGCCTACGCTTGATTTGATATGATTTAATTTATTAAGATCGCAAGACGGTACAATACAAGTGGGTCACAGGCAGCGGTATGCTGGACATTGTGAGAGAACTGCCCAACAAAAGGTGGTATCTCACGGCATTTGGGGCACCGGTGCGGCACTGCGGGGTTCGAAATATTACTAAATGGTTTTCGTACATTAAGAACGAATCTTCTTACGTTTTGTGTACTTTGTTGTCTTCTGATTCATATGTATACATTTACATACTAGAGTTCAACGAACCCATCTCTTCGCCAAATAATCATGCCTTTATTCAAGACTTTAAGGTCTTATTCATGTATTACTAAATCATGCCTTTATTTAAGACTTTAAGGTCTTATTCATGTATTACTAAATAGTACCTACCCCCAAACCCCACAAATGCTACCAAAACAAGACCTGATTGTACAAGATGACCTGATAGCACCCCTGGTCAATCAGAATTTCAAGCTTTTCAGTGTCCAGCTCACGGCTTGTCAGTGTTTCCTCCAGTACAAACATCTGTCAAACAGATGTGTCCATAGATATAGGTCAAGTGAGATACATGTATATACAAAACAGTTTATTTCTGTTAATTGGCCACTGATTACAATTAAATGCATCTTTGCATGTAGATTATTATTTTAAGTACTCATTCTATCTACATACCAAAAAATCCTGATGATCCGTCAACACGTTCTCGAGTTATTCTCGTTCAAAGTTTGAAAGGAAATCGGTGCCTGCAGTTCCCAAAAAGCCGCTAGGGGGTCCAAACTCACAGCACTTACTCTCTGCCCCAAGGGCTATCTACCACTCAAAAATCATGACCACAGCATATCCAAAACACGAAGTGTCAAAAATAAAAGTTTTGCTGCAGTACCTTAGGCAGTCACTAGGGGGCCCATTATCAAACTTGACCTTCGTTTTCTTGACCCCCACCCACCTACCAAATATCATCAGGATCCATTCAAGGGTTCTCGAGTTATCTTGCTTACAGACAAATGCACTTACATACAAATCCCGCTACAGCGCCGTAGGTAAGAGCCAGGTAAACCATTTTCGCACTTGACCTTCCTCTCCAAAACCGCTACACACCTACCAAGTTTCTTGAAAATCGCCCAGCTAGATTTTGACTTATGCTGCCCAAAACAAACTGCAAAAAACATACCAAGCTCGCTGCAGTACCGTAGGAAAACGCCAGGTAAATCGTTTTCGAACTTGGCATTCCTTTCGACAACCGCTACACACCTACCAAAAATCACAAAGTTCCATCCACAATTTCTCGAGTTATATGCTGTTGACCTACATACAGACCCAAGTCGACAAAAACATACTCATCGCCATTGGCGAAGAGAATAACGAAATATTTAAATCATTTTTAAAAAAATTGACGAAAACAACATAACGGTACCGCAATGAACGAACCCCACAGTGCCGCACCAGTGCTCCAAGTACATGCAGTGAGATACCACCTAAAGGGTTGACTTATCTTCATAATTTTGGCATATTTTACATGTTTGGTATAGGGTTAGTAATGTGTAGCATTGGCATCGTCTTTTGTCAAGCAATATCTACCAGACGATCAGTAATGAAGGCATATCTATTTGTCGTGTAATAAACGCCATCCATATCTTGAATGTAAACTTAAGAGCTGCGTTCCTTCGGTGCTTGTATCTTTACGACATCTTTACTATATCCTCTTGTCGTCTAAATTCCTTCTGCGAAGCCGAACTTATTTGATTTCAAGTAAGATCTCTGTTGTAACGTACTGTGCAACTATCCCTCTTACTTTAGGTTGATCGTTGGAGTATAATTTCGAGCTAGACAGAACAGATCACGCAACAGTAAAAACAAATCTTAGTAATTTGAAGGTGACCAAATGGCTTGCTTCGAAATCAGATTAGCAAATTCATTATTTATGGCATTCACTGCATCACTCTTTAATTTATTTAAGGTGATATTTTCAAATATTTCAGTCATTTGTTTCGCGTTAATTAAAAAAAAAATCTAAAAAAGAGAAATTAACCATTAGATTAACCAGCTACGGTCCAAATGCCTTTCAACATATAGCCTTTTCAAGACGGCATTTTTTACTGACAAACTGTGTCATATTGTGCTGATCATTTGAACTACCATACGTGCATTGAGCGATTTCATTTGCTTCATAAACATTTTCACGGATACGTTGACATACAAACTGCAAGATATCATAATAAATCGTCTTTCAAAAGACAGGTTTGTTGTTATACATCTTTGAAGAGGGCATCTGGTGACAGAGATAAACAAAATCATCCTCGCTGGCTAGAAGAGAACAAAAGCAATAAAAGGCTGGCGAGATTTATCTCTCTAGTTTACTGACACCAACCCTGTCAGCTCCGCGGATCTTTATTGATGTAGTAATCTCCGCGGAGCGACAGACCCTATTACATGTACAGCTCTGTGGGACTCAGTATGGTGACCCCTGAGGGGGGATTGTAGTGCATAGACTCAGGAGAGGGGTCAGCAATAGGGGTAACACCGCTATATATATCTTCTGTCCGACTGGGCTGCGTTATTTGTATATCAAGGGGAAAGCGTATCTAGAGACATGTAGCTGTATGGGATTGCCTATAACACATATATAACAGAGTTTTGTCTATAATATAGCTATAATTGTGACTGTGACATACGGTAGACAAAGCATAAATGTCACCAGCCTTCTTGAGATAACGATATCATTATATGGGTAAGAAGATTAACCATATGGAAACATTAAGAAGAGCGCGGACACAATATTGAGAATTGTTGGTTACAATGTAACATTAACGTTTCATAATTCCGTTTGGTACGCTGAGAGTGCCAGATAAAGAAAAGCTGCTAGGGGTGCAAAAACTACCCTTTTTTCTTACATCTAAAGCTTTCTCTCACTAAAACTTATATTAAGACCTTGGCGTAACCAATGCGAAAGATGCAG
>NC_049991.1:6650488-6672226 GCF_000003815.2 Branchiostoma floridae | reverse complement strand
AACACACACACACAGACGCGTCTCTAAAGTTTTGATGCCCAAAAATATAAAGGAACACATGCACAAATACGCATGCACAAATACGCACGCACGGACACACACACACAAATACGCACGCACAAACAGACACACACAAACACGCACGCACACACATACACGCGCACGCACACACACACACACACACACACACACACACACACACTCACATACACACACACACACTCAAAATATTACCAATGTTAAGGGTTTAAATGCAGCAACACTAATCCTCGAGACACGCACAAGTCAGATATTCCAAATACAGTGATTCTAAATCTAAATCTACTACGTATTAGTAATCTCCCAAATCCCCTTCAGATAGTCAGGTATTCAAGACATTCTTGAGAAGGACTCAATAAGGCCAGGAAAAATTAATGTCGTGTTTCTGATTACGGATCTGAAAACTCTCATCCAAAAAGATCCAACAAATACACTTACGACAAAACTGACATCCATCTGTTATTTTCAATATCATTTTATAAGTATAGTGGCATTATATTACCGAGATCATGTACATCATACAGTATAGCGTTATCATTGATAATCTGAACCGCTAAGAACAATGTTTACTATACACTCTTACATCAACTTCACAGTCTAAATGTGTTAACTGTGTGTGAAATAAGAAAAGAATTGAATTTCATCACTCATATGTTAGATCTAAAATCTTATGTCCTGTACTCAACCATCCTCTGGTCGACAAGGTGCTTCTAGGGCTGGTCAAGCAACCTGTAAATCGTGTGATACAAATTTAAACAATTGTTTCTTTGGTTGCATGTCATAATTCTGAATTCCCCTAGCTGGCGTCGAGAAATATTTAACCTAACACAATATCTACCGTAGCGAACTTAATGTACCCAGTGGAATTGTGTTGGACGCACACACGCACATATACATGTATTTTTGAATGCAGTGAGCAACCATATTATTACCGTCAATCCCAAGTTGGGGCAAGTTCCCGTTCCCATGATGGTACATTGGAAATTCCATGCATTAACCCGGAAGACCTTTCCGTCACGACTCAGGTAACCTCTGGACTCCAGACAATGAGAATTTATGAACAAAAGCGATATCATCAAAATAGCGTGCCTTTTCCCTGGTGTGCTTTCGCAGAATATAAACAAAGGTGCAACAGACATTCTATTTTCAATATCTTTTCGTTGTTTTGCACCTTACGGTTTTAAACGGAAAATATGGATATAACAAGGGCTATCTACCACTCAAGAATCACGAGCACAGCATGTCCAGAGCACGAGATATAAAAAGTGGAAGTTCCGCTGCAGTACCTTACCAAGCCGCTAGTAGACCTTCGTTTTCCCGACCCCTATCTGCCTATTAAATATCATCAGCATTCGTCCAATGCTTCTGGATTTATGCTGGAGACAGACAGACAGACAGACAGACAGACAAACGTACAAGCCTAAAACATATTGACCTTGCCATTCTGGCGAAGGTAATTATCACTTTATGTTTTTTACTTGTTTACATGGTCTAGGCTAGCAGATAATGCTATATTTATTCTTAATCAAACGCATTGACCAGCCCCCAGGCTCTGTCCTGCCACTTGCTACATCATGTAATTAAACACCACCTGCACCTGTTTGACCTCTGGTAACCCTGGTGACAGTTGTCTGGCTCAGGTCATTGACCTTATTTGTTTGAGAAGAAGTAGAATAAAAGTAGAAGAAGCGGAGAAAAAACATAATGGCAGATTCAAAATGCGATACAGCCTTGCAGTGTGGCGAGTGTTAACGCGTACTGGGGAAAAAACGCACCCAGTAACAAACAAATGACGATAAGAAAAGATATTGGTGGTCAGGACGACCCCCGATCTGCTTGACAGAGCTGTAGATATTGCCTTGTCAAGGCCATGTAGTGAATGGTGAATATTAGCAGTGAGGATTTGGTGGGATGATGTGATATGATGAAAGATAAAAGGCAATACTTATTCCACTATATTATAGTGCTCAACGGCGGGGAAGGTTCATTATACGTTGGAGCAATACAAAAAAAAAAAAAATACCAATGGTTTTGTGTTGGTCCTCAACTCCCCTACCTCTATGGTTATGACTGGTAGATCCCTTTTAATGACACATACAATGGTATCGTTGCACGCAATGGTTTTTGTATATGCCACATCATTATTGCTTATGCTATCCTAACGTTATATTCACTTGCTGTGGTCTTATACAAGACGCAGCTCACTAATATTATTAGTGAGCTGCGTCTTGTATAAGACCACAGCAAGTAAATTTATGGATAGCATCCTAAGCAGAATGCACTAAAAAAAAAGATGGGTAAAAAAACAAGATGGCTTAATTTTAAAAAATGGACACCATATATATCGTGATAAGATTTGAAGTGACAAAACGTAGCATCACAACTAACAGGGCATTCATTCCTGTGTTAAAGAGGTGAACTACTGTTAGTAGTAAATTTTAGTGATATTATTGTGGTACACTGGTATCACTTGCCAAGCTGGCAACTACAGTCATGGCTTCCGTATTGGTGGCACTTTTACAACTATCCAACAAGTTTCACTTCTGCAACTATAGTCATGGCTACCTCCCTATTGTCACTTCTACAAGTATAATCATTAGGCTACAACAGAACAAGTTTGCCCATTTTGATCTATCTGACCATCCCCGAAGAGGAAAGAAAATCTTGTTTTTCTTTTCTAAAATAAGGCGAAAAGTAATGAACGCGCTTATGTCATCCATAAAATTTACTTGCTGTGGCCTAAGAGAAATATAACCTTGGGTCTCGTATGTTACGCAACGATAGGGCCATTATGAAGTATTCCGACAATGTTCAACCTTAAGGGAATAGAGTCAAGGTTTTATTCATGGCCATCTTCATATTTCAAGTCTGCAGGATTGAGTGCATTATCCCAGGAGACGTAAGCCTGGATTGACTGAAAAGAAAAACTCTAATTTCCAAACCATGGGTCAGCTAGAGCTTCTAATGACAGTTGAACATACAAGACGTACATACCGGTTTAAGGCAGCAATATACAGACTCTAAGAACATGTTTTATAACAGAGCATAGAGTTAGAAATAACATCTATTGAGTAGAATAAAGGATCTTTTTTACGCATGCAGAGTTGTTAATGAAATTTTAAGAAAAGGTTTAGGTGTTGGTATTCCTAATTTTTGTAAATACATGACAAAGAACTTCTTTTTTTGTTAAAATAGTAACTCGTTTTCTTTCATTAATCGTCTTCTAGGTTGGTTAAACTCTTTTTGCTAGATTGAACTGAACTTCAGAAGACGCTGAATTGCACATTGTACACATACCGTATGTACAAAATATAAGACAAAACAACCATACAATTACAATAAAATAGCAGAAACAGTACTAGCAGTTTTATAGAATCACAAAATAAATAGAATAAAACATCTAAAAGTCTTATTTTACGATAAGTAAAAGAAAACAAATACAAGAATTCGTATCATGCAAAGTAGGGGAATACATTCAAAACTGTAGAAGTTGATTTATTAGGTATTGGGAGATTTTTTCTTGTATATGTACTTATTGTATGGAATGGGGCTGTTTTTATAGGGGTTTGGTATTGCCAATGACATACAAAGTTGTTGGGCACCTTAGAAGTTTCTAGCATGGATTTCAGAACGAGTGTATATGTTATGTCTATGTAACGTGATAACGTGATCAAAGCTCAAATCACTTCAAATGTATTGCATTGTTTGTAATATTAATAAATCAAATCAAACATGACATACCAAACCAAAAATTTTGTATTTTATTCTTTTACATCTTCCTCATTCATATGCAAATCTGTACTCATGTGCATCCGTTTCCATAAGGCTTTAGACCAATTTAGAGCACGTATTTGAACATTGTTACAGCTTATTTTTATGATTTACAGTTTGATCTCAATTTTTAACGGACACAGTTATGATGCACGCGAGGATGTCCTCTGTATAATAAAGTCAGTGTAGCCTACGAAGCTGCCATGATAGATATGTACACTGTCTGAATAATCACCATTCAGACACCCTCTTCACGCATTGGGTAAAACAGGTGGAACACATTTACAAACACGGTCGCCTAAAACACACGCACAGATAAAAGCTTTACATCTTTTTGACAAATACCGAGCTGACACAAATGCCCAGCGAACGCGTAATGCACTCCGTCTCTTGTTAATGTCCGCGTTACTTGTCAAAGCCTGCTCGGTAAAAGCAAGCCGGCGCTCGCCTGTGATTCCCCTGGGTCCTCTACCGTTGATGTAGAGGCGCGGTTGGCGCTATCTCTCTTACGTTGCCGCCAGCTCTTACGAGGGCAGTAAACGTCCTCGTTTTTTTATCAGAACAGGCCCGCAATGTTGTTTTTGATGTCAAAAGCATCTGTTGAAGTAGACGTTAACATGTTACGTACTTTGAAACGCAGTACATTCATACAAATGTGCAAGTTGAATAGACGGTTCAAATTTAGCCAAGCTTTTACGAGGGCAGTAGACGTCCTCGTTTTTTAGATCAGAACAAGCCTCCAACGCTGTGTTTAATGTCAAAAACATCTGTTGAGGCAGACTTTAACATGTAGCTTATTGTAAGGTACTTTGAAACACAATGAAAATATACAGCCGCACAAGATGAATAGACTGTTAAAATTTGCCAAGCTCTTACGAGGGCAGTAAATTTTTAAATCAGAAGACGCCCTTAACGTTGTGTTTCATGTAGAAAACATCTGTTGGGGTAGACGTTCACATGTTGCGTACTTTGAAACGCAATACATTGATACAACAGTGCAAGTTGAATAGATGGTTTAAATTTGCCAAGCTCTTACGAGGGCAGTAAACGTCTTCGTTTTTTTGATCATAACAACGTTATGTTTGATGTCAAAAAACATGTGTTGAGGTAGACGTTAACATGTAAGGTACTTTGAAACGCAATGAACAGATACAGCCGTACAAGATGAATAGATGGTTCAAATTTGCCAAGCTCTTAGTCTTACGAGGGCAGTAAATTTTTAGATCAGAAGAAGCCTTCAACGTTGTGTTTCATGTCGAAAACATCTGTTGAGGTAGACGTTTACATGTTACGTACTTTGAAACGCAGTACATTGATACAGCGGTACAAGTTGAATAGACGGTTCAAATTTGGCCTATTTCTTTTAAGCAGAACGTTGTGTTATCTTTTTGCTTCTTTTTGTAGAGTCCATTCCAAGTCACCATGAGGGTTTTTAGGTGATATTTGTGATTAGTCTGAATTATTTTGAATAAAAGAATATCTGAGCCACAATAATTAAATTCTTTTCAAAACGTGACTAAGAAAATACTCATCTATTTGAATTCCTTTCAATATCTTAGAAACATTTTGAAAGTAACTGTACAAAAAACTCTTTATTTAGAATAATTGTGAAACCTCTGCGTGATTATTTCACTTTTAAACTTTGCAAAATGGTAAAATTAGTTTATTGCCCCCATAAAAGTAAGCCCTATTGTTGCATCTGTATATTTTTAGATTTCACTGCTGGGCACTGGTGGATCCTTATTTAGAAACCATTAGAAGTATCCAATTACACACCATGAATATTTCCAAAGTTTTACAGGACCAGGGAAATATTTGTAAAGTTGAAACAGTGTTAGAAACATTTCTGAAGTATCAAATGTCCTAGACATATAATTATAAAACTTTAAAATCAATTGTAAACAATGGCAACAAACATCCGCACGGTGTCCTGGAATGGACTCTATCGAAATTTATATCAAACCCGATTCATTAGGCTACAATACATTTTGATGTGTGCATGATTATTTTTTTTCGAAGGAAATGTTTCCAGAAGTATATATTGATATCAGTAACAACAGCAGGTTATGTTATTTTTATCATTATTATGTATGTATTATTCTATCATTATCTACTATAGAGATATCTATCTCTCTTACGTTATATTATGTGATACCTATGCCTTTGTTTTATTGCGTTTTACCAGTTTATTGAGCATGGTGCCCTAGTTAATGACTAGTTCATTTATGACGCTATTGCCGAAATACATTTTTGCCAACCTAATATAAACATACCTAGCTGTTCTGCCTTTAGTTGTAAAATTTTCAAGTGTAATACTTACAGTGAAGCATTTTAACCCTATTCTGACTGGACTTTTTTTGGCTTTTGTGGCCCGCCCTTCCTAAATCCTGTAACTATTTAACCACTTATCATATCAGATTTGATGTAATAAAAACAGTAATACAGCAATCAAATTTGAAAAAGACATTGCTAGATCCGAAATTAGCAACAAACGGTTGCCATGGCAACAAGAAAAATTGGAAACTGTTGCCAACTAAATTTTAGGAAAATTCACCCAATTTTGTGGCTGTGGCGTAAGATGTTCTAATGTTATGCGACATGAAATTTGCCCACCGCCCCGTCTGAATAGGGTTAAGATATGAAAATTGATCATGATATATTGGCAGGGATTTATGAATACGATGCGGGTTGTAGAGTCTACAATCATGAAACTATGCATGGCTTGTCCCGGTCTGTATTCAAGGATTATGAGTGTTTCACGTTGGCGCCAGGGTTTGCCTTATCTTAAGTTTTAAGGGGCTGACAGACAAGAATACTAACAAGAGCACGTACTTGAGACAGTGAGGACCTCACGGGAGACGTGTGTGCTAATACTAAGACCACAAGTAGTATATTTTATGGGTGGCATCAACCGGTATTGGTTTTTACCTGAGTTGGAAAATACAACAACGGAAATTTAGCTCCCATCCATTGAAAGTTTCAATGGCAAGAAAATACAATGGGAAGATATGTCATTAGCGAAGTAGCTTGAGTGTAATTGTTGAACTGACACCAGTGATCATGATGTATCAATTAGAGTAGTTGTAGAAGTGACACCAGTGAGGTAGAATTGGGTGTAGTTGTAGAAGTGACACTAGTGAGGTAGCCATGAGCAAGGAGGTTGAAAAAGAAACCTCCTTACCATGAGTGTGTTTCGACAAAACAAAATCATTGTCCACGGTCACCGCAAATACGCACGCCATTGACAATAGCAAGCGAACGGAGTGATATCTAACAGATAGAAAGTCAATCCACACCATCTTGAACATATTTAAATACAATTCAATCTGTACAACTGGATTTAAAAAAACGGATATTTTTAATTGCACTTTCTTGAATGTTTGACTAAATTAAGTTTTCAAGATCTAAGCTGGTATTGAATACAAAATAGCCAGAAATACTGGGTTGCGAGGTATTTTGATCAATGCAAACGTATAGGTGATTTTATTTTACATACTGAAAAATTCCCGTTACAATGTCAGAACAGACTTAGCAAAACGTACTCAGTGTGGCCCTAATGGTTAGAGCTTTTGACTCAGAAACAATTGGTCCCAGGTTCTATAATCGCCAGCATTCCCCGGCGAAAAGGCACTTTACAACTTTACAACGTTTTCAGTTTTTTTCACTGACGTTTGAGTGGTGCAACTGGGCTTGTCTGTCAAAAATTGTACCAAAAACCACACACGGATATGGTGCATCAATGTGCTAACATTTCTACATCTGACATATTGCCTTTTGCCGTACCCCCACCAGCGTTACTCCAGTGCATCACCACTTTAACTTGACAACCCGGAGACGCCGCATTTAAGTGAAACCCTGCGCACCTTTCATCCTCCATCAGAGGAAAAATCACTCTATTAATCACGCCACAGAGATAGGAGCCCTCCCAAAATGCCATCTCAAGTAAAGATAGGCAAAAAAAACATTGAAGCTTGACAGGCGGGAATGAGAATTCATCTTTCTTCCTATATCTCCAGGCATGATCTTAACCGGTTTGAAATAAAGCCTACTTGAAATGCATGGAAGCACATTGCAATGATCTCAAGAGAAGTGGGCCGAGAAAGGATAACGGATCCCTGCGGTACACACCGCATATTGCGTGAACTTGTCGTTAGGTGTTGACTGTTGTAAGCGACTCTTGATCAATTCAGGTTAAATGAGTGTTTTAGGGTACTTATTATTACGCCCTTTCCGCACGACATTTAGCGTATATAATGGCGTCCGTTGCTATTGCCCTTAGGCCACACAGCTTGGCCATTTGGCTTTTGATGTGTGTTCAACTTCCCCATGTATTCCCATAAGGTAATCCAAAAATATCAATCGAGTCATACCAAGTAGGAAAATAATAATACAAACCAAGAAGCGAAGAATAAGCAATGCTAAGTCAACGTGCCTTATAACATATCTATTTGCCTAAGAAATATTCGCACAAAAACTGTGGGATTTTTTATGCTCTCTTTTCTTTATTTCTTTATTTCTTTATTTCTTTATCTTACAATGTGCACGTAGCTCACTTTCTTCAAAAGAACTACAACTATTTATACGCAGTAAAGTGTAACGTATTCTACAGACTAGACAGACCATATGGCTTGATAAAGTTTACAACGTCTCTTTTCTCTATTCTCATCGTGTGCGCCGGATCTCCTCGCTTGATGTGCACTAGATCCAACAGAATGAATATGTCCAACTTCTAAGAAGATAGTCCGCCCCTGTAATCTACCAGATAAGCCCCTTTGGTCCGCGCTACGATCTCTGAAGCTCCAATTTTGTTCCCATTTAGTATTCCTCTTTTACCATGAAAGCTTGAGGAACGCACTAGGTATCTAGTGCAGTCACGCAGAGTCGCTTGATGTCCATGAATCCTAGTCTTGCTAGATCTCAGTGTTAAAAAAAAGTGACTGCTTGGCAAATTGAAGGATCTGGGGGGCTATAATTTTGATGGAGAAGGTAAAAAGGTTTTACTTTAGGAGCACGTCTCTGCTGCGAGAGATTTGTGCCGAAATATATGCATGGCGACTTTGTAATGGATACAAATATATATTAGACGAAAACACAGCATATGGCATAAAATCTGATTTTTTAAAAATAAAGTCTTAAAACATGCATAAGAACTATACTTCAGTGAAAATATGGAACCTTTATGCATGTTATAAGATTAAGGCATGGTTTGATATTGAAAAAGTCATTGTAGAGGAAAAGACATTCTTTGCTTGTACTTTCGATGTGACTGCAGTATGTATATTGAATGCATTTACAATTCAAGGTGAGTCAGAAAACTATGTTTTGTGTTAGTTGTTTATCTGATTTAGCTGTGGAAATTACGACCAAACACAAGAACCTAAGTCCACGTTGTAGCTTAATATTGCATATGATTATCCTTTTGGACATTTTTCTGTTTCAGTTTTTCCCTATCACAGTAGATTTGCTCTCTGTTTGTTACCTGCATGTATGCAGGTATGGTTTTGATGCTGGTGGGAACTTTTCGGTAGCCGTGGATGTAGGGCGCTGTATCTCGTGAACGGATGGTGCGAGCACGACGATTTTTGGTACGTGGGTTGGGGATGGTAGCCTGACACTCAGGTGTGATTTTGGGCCTCCTGGCGCTTGACCTTGACATTGAAGGTGGCATTTTTTGTGTTTTTGGGGCACTTTTGGCGCTGTGTGTCCGGAACGATACGCGCGATTGCGACGATTTTTGGTGCATGGGTGGGGGGTTGTTGCCTGTTGCCTAGGATTGACTTTGGGCCTTGTCGCGTTTGAACTTGACCCGGCAGGTCGAATTTTGTGTCCGGGAGGGGTGTTTCCGGAGTTATATCTTCTGAACGGCTGGTGCTGGCGCGATGATATTTGGCACATGTGTCGGCGGTGGCTGAATAATGCTCAATTTTGATTTTGGCGCCCTTGGTGCTTGAACTTGACATTTTAGGTTACCTTTTGTGCGGGCACGGGGCGTGCGCTGTATCTCCGGAACGCAAGGTGCCATTGTGTTGCCATTTGGTACGTGAGTTGTTTGTGGTGTCCTGGTGGTCAGGTTTGATTTTGGGCCTCCTAGTGCTTGAACTTGATACTGTATAGGTTGACCCTGTTTTAGTGTGGTTGGGGCATCCTCCCAATATCTGCTTGGTTTTAAAAACAGATTATGGTTGGGTGTAGAACCATCATCTGGCCTGGGCCACTTTCAATGTATCAGGTTACTTAGTGGCACTGACAGTTTGCCAGATGACGGGAGTGTACAAGAATATATATCTGTTGGTCAGGTATAATTGAAGTTTGCTTATTACTCTTTGTGGTGTTTCTAGAGCTGTATAGTACTGAGTTTTAAGTTCCGGTACAAGTTCCTTTACCCTGTTGGCAATCATGGTTGAACTTGAACTGAAACAGAAGAAGATGCAATTTTCTAATGTGGAGGAGAACTGTATAGAGTGTGGGCATAAGAGAAAGGTATGTGTATGATTTGTCCTGTGTTTCTTTTTGTTTCTTTGGTAATGCCATTTCCATACTGTATACATGTAATTTGTTGTTTTGGGCTAGTCATATTCGCTTGGTTTTTGGGCCTGCTTAATCTATGGTACAGGCAGGGTTAAGTGGTGGAGGCTTAGCTTTGTTCTGTTTTAAATTCAGTATCGTTTGTTGCATTTTGTCGCGGCAAATAATGATGAAATTCCCCTTCTAAGCAACTGCTCATTGGTTTGCGGGGATGTTTGCTGGGTGTTTGCTTTGACTACAACAGCTTCTGAACTTTTCAAAGCTTCCATTGCCAGCAGCTTGCCATCTATAAATGGGATTGACAAGGACATTTTTCATAGTAAATTATGCTGTTAAATTTGGCTTAGATACTACAGGAGATTTAGGTTTGGGTTGGATGGATTGAATGAAAATATCATACCACCCTGGGGACTAACTGTTGCTGCTGCATGGGGGCTACCACTATTCATGTTGTCTAATGTCTATGGAACTACAGATAAAAGTATCATTGGTCAAATTATGCGAGTAACATTCCGATGTCAAGTGAATAACACCCCAGAAATAAATCTTTAATGAATATCATTGGAAGAACACAAACCAAGGAGATTTAGCAGCTGCATTAGGTCAGTACATTGAAATAGGAAGATATTAGTATATCATGTGACAGAGTAACTACATGTGCATGGGCCATCTGAGACAAAAAAAGGTAGCGTCTCAACAACTTCAAAGTACTGTGGTTGGTTACATACTTAAGAAATCCAAAATAAGTAATGTTCATCCCTGTCCAAACTTACAAATTCAGAAAATGGAATTTCAGAGTCAGACTTTTGCATGGTGCACAACCAACACAGTAAAAAGCTCATTTTTCCAACCACGTACCACAGACAAAAAGGCAAAAATACACAATAGGTCTACAGAAACCCAATACATTTCATGCAGGCCTGAGGTTTACGAACTCTTGTTGAGATTTGAAATTTTCAACTGTATTGCGGAATGAATTGTAATAACACACCACGAAAATTACCCCAGTGCCGGAAAATTTTAAATATGATTTTTAGTTATGGAAAATGCGATCAAAGACATGAAATTTTTGTTCAAGCTGTAGTGTTACACCGCATGTAATTAAACTTGCTGTGGACACATATTTTTCAGTTTAAGCGTTTCCATATCTGATTTCATTGGTTCCCAATGGCTGAGGTTTGGTCATTTCAGCTATAATGCGAAGAAAATGATGATAGTACCAAGAAATATGATTTCATCGGGGGAATTGTAAAATAGGATTTTGAGTCACGGAATTCTAGTTCAAGTTGACGTACAACAACGCATATAATCATACTTTTGCCATGGACAAGATGTTCGATTTTCGTTATCGCATTGCCAATTGCAATTGGTTTGTCCCCCTCAGACGAAAAAAAAGACTACAAGATTAATTACACATTGACATAGGCAGGTCAGTACCAAATTACAAATCCTCACTTGCAAAATAAACTTTCAAGTACGGAGGACCATTAAGCAAATTGAAGGTCGTGTTTTGGCTCAAACTCTGTGCGATCACACACAACAGAGCCTGATACAAGGACGAGAGTTGAGAAGGTATTAGAGTATGAAAGAGCCACCCTCTGACATACGCCATGAGTAATTATTCAACAATCTGCACCGTGCCTATCTCTAAAAGGATTGAGTGAGAGGGAGGGGGAGTAAAAAGGATTAAGTTCTTGCTGTGTTCTATTTGTTTAACCACATGTGAAACTCGGATGTTCGGCGTGAGGGATCGGTTTCTCGCAGGCTCATTGACAGTGATTTATAGTGAACAGCCTGTGTGGTACTCTGGCGGCGGTAGTATGGGGTTATATACTGTGGAGTGATTTAGAAAATTAGCCACAATACGTTAAGTGGATTGGATGCAATGGTTAGGCGGATGGTGATGTGAGAAGGATGGTCCGAGGGGATAGCGGTTCGGACTCGGACGGGGCGGGGAGAGAGGCAAGCCCGCCGGCGGCAGGGAGTCTACACCGGCAGGTGTGCGCGGAGTGCGCGGCGCTGCTCCACTCCTCCAAGCCGCCCGCCTGTTGGAACATCATCCACCTGTTCTGTGCCGGCTGTCTGGAGCGGATGCCGGCACGGGACGCCCTGAGAGCCCGGATCCGGATCGACCTGGGCCTGAAGCTGGTGTGTCCGGACTGCGGGGGGACCGAGGAGGCGCCCGGGGAGTGGGTGGACTCGTACAGCGTCACCAGCCGGCTGCCCAAACTGCACGACCCGAAGGCAGCAGCAGCCGGACAGGACGACAGCAACAACAACAACAGCAGTCTGAGAGGACGGCTTGTCCCATGGTAACGGAGTGAGAAAGCAACGACATGTGAACGTGTTGTAATACATCAGTGATAAGACACGGACTGCCATTTGCACGCAATGCTGCTAGACTGATACTTCAATAGCAAGTCCAATTGTGACTAGCCGTTATATCTTTATATAGGAGAACTACATGGAGTAGATGCCATACTCGACAATATTGCTGAACTGGCTGCAGTAGACGAATCGAACAGAAATGGACTGGACACGATAGGATGATTGGTTCAATCTACCGTTGACAAAAATATCATTGTAAAGTATGTGGTTTACGGTAATGTATCTTTTTGAGTAGGTATCATAGCTGTTAGTTTTGTTTCAACCATCTAAAACTATGTGATCGAAAAACTACACTGCTTTAAGAATTGGACTTGTGTATTGTGTTTCTGAGTTTTAGGTGGATGTGTGGCAGAAGAAATGGCTATATTACAAGTTAGGTTGTACATGTATCTTGCAACTTGATAATTTCTAGTGCCATGTTGTCTTAAACAAATGAACTATTGAACTATGATTATTGAACTAAGATTTAAAATCACATTTTAGATTTACAATTTTGTCAGAATCTGAGCTTTTCAGACACCGTGTTTCAGAAAGCTGCATCCCTTTTGCGTTTCAGAACCAAAACTTTCCTGAAAGTTCAAGTTAAACTTTTAATTTGTTGGGTTACGTAACTCCCGTGATGCAATTCGACGGCGCCATTTTGATTCCTATCACGCTAACAGTGGGTGATGAACGCAGTGATTTCCAAATGACTGTGTGCGAATTCGGTTAGCCGAGTTGATGGTGTCCTTTGTGTTGTTCAATCAGAGAAGGTCGCCACATTTTTGATAGACGCCGAAACTCATCACCAACTCATTAAAGACTGAAATAAGGTTGCACTTCTGTTATACATGACAAGGACTGACAATGATTGGATACGAAAGTGCAAGACTGCGATGTGATTATGTGCAATTCTCCTCATGAGGGGCACAAGGTAGACAAGATTGGATACACAAGACCAACTTTAATAACCTAGCTATCAGGCAGAAATGTATTGGGGTATGCGGGTGGTGTACAAATATACAGTGACGGTCTTGCTAACTTTTAGACGAACGTGCTACTAGGGTAGTTAAAGCCATACAAACTTGAAGAAATGTGACTGTGTCAAGAAATTTGTTCTAGTTAGAAATGGTGTCTTGTGTAAGATTGGAAAATTTTTCAAGAAATGTTCTTAACAAGCGAGCGTTAGCAAACTGATTTTGTCATTGTTTCAAATAAAAGGGAGAAAGATCTCGAGCTAAATGTTGTTGAGTTATGCTCTGTTATGTAAGCCAGTGTGACGATTGATGGTGACTATGAAAAAAGTGGAAACATCACCTTATGGAGTCTATCGTCGAACTACCTCCCCTAGGGTGACAAATAGCTAGGAATTCGGTATTCTTTACCATGATTATGAAAACTAGTCCGAAAATCCTACTGCAGTTCCATAGCAACCTGCTAGGGGGCTCAAATATGCACACACATTACTCCCTTATGTCACAAGCTATCTGCCATTTAAGAATTAAGACCATAACACATCTAGTTTAAAAAGATAAAAAAAAGAATTTCTGCTGCAGTACTAAGGTCACATGCCAGGGGGCTCAAAATTGAACTTCACCTTTGTCTTTCCAACACCTACCCACATACCAAATGTCATTGTAATCCATTTAGTGGTTCTTGAGTTATGCTCATCCAATACTATATCTTCCTTTTGCATGGAGATGATAAGGGCTGGGGATGTCTCTTTAGGTAACAGAAAACATAATTTTTTCACAAGGCCTTAAATATATGAGCACAGAAATCCGTCCCTTTGTGCGTGAATAAAACGTATCAAACCAACACAGCTTGTAGATACGTTATTGTATAAGATTGATGTAGTACGCCATTTACGCCAGTTCTTAAGGTTACACAAACAGCATTTAAATAGGGGGGGGACACTATTTTGAAAAAATGCAGTTTTTGATGAAATACGCACCTAGAAATATGGAGACGGTCCATCTGAATATGAAAATGTAAAAATTTTGTAAATCTTTAATTGCTAACCCCCCTGTGCATACCCCCTGAAGTTTTTAAGTTGACAATGTACTGAGCTAGTATAACGCTATACTGCCCAACACGCTTAATGCCTTAGAAATTGTACTTTGGCATCCTTGGCACAATATTTGACTTCAAGAGAGATCACTGTGGATATCTGAACCTCTAAATGTATTTCCTAGGTAAATATGGACTATTCCAAAGTCACCCCCATGGCAAAATGGACTGGTCCAAACTCAAAATTGGACGAAACGGGCTACACTATCACAGAATGGGCAAAACATTTGGTCACATATCATTCTCTTCTTTGTGATTGCTCTACAAATTTTGAAATCATGTACGTTTTCAGACTTACCTTTACGTAGAATAAAATAACAAGAGTGAAGTATAGTATAGCATATTCTGTAGTCATTTCTATCAATTTTTACAGTCAATCGCACAGAGGCAGTTAGCCTTAAAGGATTTTAAAACGCCATTGGTGGTCAAATACCCCGCAAAGCAGATTTCTTTGTAGCGAAATGGACCATTGTTTTGAGTATCACAAGTTTTCACATACTGAATCAGGTTCAGGTCCGGACCTGGACCTGATCCTCTGGACCTCAGCCGGATCTGGATTTTCTGTACCGTCACCCACCCCTATTAGGCACCCCTGTAGTTACATGTAACTTATGTTTTATCCTATCAAGAAATAAATACTTATGCATGTAGGTGGGGGGAAAGTGGTGTTCTAACTGAAAAAAATTCAGGTTGCGCACTGCGTTACTTGGATTAAGAATTACGTTGCGCCAACCAAAATGCATTTTCAAATGTAAAGGTGGATATTTAGAGCACTCAGTTGCTGCAGGTAAAAGATACAGCCTTCGGGTTTATCTCTAAGGAGATGTTTTAACAGACAAGGAAAGACGAAGAAGTCTGTAGTGTCTTTGTCCAAGTGGCAACCACAATTACTGAAGTTACAAGGGTACTGAAAAAGAAAAGAGAACCTGTATCGTTTAGACAGTACAGTAGAGAAGGCAGGAAAGGACATTATCTCCTACACTGCACACTCTATACCAGCCAAAGAAGTTGTTTGTTATCGGCTGTCTCCAATATAATAGTAGACCTAAAGCACCTCAACGACACTACTTTATGTTCTTTGCTGTTATCAGGATCAACTTCTCTTTCACATCTACAAACCTGTAATATTTTTGATTTTGTCGATACTTATATCCATTGCACAGGCAGGTTCTCCTAATTGATGCAGCACCAACTTTGTCTTGTCTAAATTTACTTTTCTGTTATCCATTCTGTACATATGTATGTATGTGGTTTGTTTCTTGAGTAGAAGGCTTAATATAAGCAATTTGTGCTTTTTGCCCCATACTCTCAAAATGTATGTGAATATTGAATAAATAAAGGACGCAGGGTACTAGAGAGTCTAATAGCTTGGTAGAGAAAACAGGGGCTTAAGAAGCAAGGACTCAATGAGAAAGAGATTGTAAACATTGCTGTTGATTGGAAGAGAGACAAAGACTTACAAACCCTGAAACCCAACATGGATTTTTAACATCAGCAGCAGAAGTTGATATGTAAGTGTAAAGCTGGCCCAACTCAAGAACACAGCACTGCCACTACCGATAACCACAAAAAATCCATCTGCAACACCCATCTGCGATCAACCTAAAATTGTACTTGCAAAAAATATGTTACATTCCATTGACACCATCTACAATGAGTGTAAATTTGACTATGGTTCTTTTGTTTCTGTTGTAAATACAGGTACCAATAAAACATTGTTGAAATTCATTATCGCAGGCATCTTGCTTACAATGAGAGATATAGAATGTACATGTACAGGGGGAGAGCTTGGGAATAAGTCAACTGTTGCTTTTCTGTCCATACTTCACGACACTTATAAAAACACTGGTTTTAAGCTTGGCAAAAAAAAACTGTGTTTTTGTTACCTTGAAACAATGATTCTTTTTGAAGTTGCCCAATTCCTTGGCATCCAGTTTCTGAAACTTTTACCACTATTCTTGTGAAGCTTAATACACTTGTAGTTGATCTGGGTACTCTTTATTATTCTCAGCAATTGTCGAATTACTGCCCTGCCGTGACTTCCCTGTTTTGGGCCAAATAATGGAAATTCGCCCCAAGACTTGCTGCCCTGTTGCCATGGAAGCCAAGATTATTAAGCCAAAACCTGGTAGAAAAGTATCTTGGAGTATAATGTATCATTTAATCACACAAAATGTGCAAAAAGAACTGAAGTAATGTAGTGAGTGCTTGTAGATCCTAGCAACGTCACACAAGTACATGGCGAGGGGGCTATCCAAACTTCAGGGGGTATGTACAGGGGGTTAGAGTTTTACAATTGCCTAAATTTTGTGATTTCTGTGTTTATATAGATCATCTCCATATTTTAAAATGCGTATTTCAAAAAGTTTGTATTAATGTCCCCCCCTAATTTAAAGTCAAGAACGTCAAGAAGTACAGACTGCTGCTCCTGCCGGACGTAACGTCAAACATCTGACGTGCAAGCTAAACAATCAACCGTAGGCCGCCTACGCCAATTACGTCAGTGGGCAATACTTAAACGCGTACTCCAGCAAACAATTTGTCCAAATTAGTTCATATTTCATTGCCGGCTTCATCAGGGAGATGCTGTCAGTTCTTAGCAAGATGAATGGGCTTTTAGCATAAAGGAAATAAAGCATAATTTTACACAAATTTGATATTTTTGAATATCATTTTGTCATATACATTGTAGACGTACTTAACGGCGAGTTACAATCGCATGGGTCTTGTGAGACCAATTGTATTGCATTGTATTGTATTGTATTGTATTGTATTGTATTTTATACCACCAAATGTCGTGGTTTTTGCAACGAAGAGTACAAGCTGCACATCTGGACAGATTTATTTGATCCACTCACACAGAAAAGGGTGCCAGTGGTTCCTTTAACGTCCTGAAATACAGGACCCCATGAAGCTAGGTACTCATTTACACCTAAGTCTATTAGGGGGCAAATTTGCCATCGAACTTAGTTTAGTTTAGAAGCAGAATGTGCCCCTTAAATGCAGGAAATTCAGAGGTCAAGATTTCAAACTTTTCTCCAGACCTTCATAGAGACAGCTTGCGCCTCTGGCGCTCACAGCGTACTTTGGACGTGGCAAATTGCCCTGAAATATGTTTCTTTTAACATGTAAATGACATCGAATTTAGCATAGTCTGCCAACAAGATTTGTCCCTCAAAGTACAGAGAATGGCGTTTCAGAGTGGCCAGATTTAAAAATTTCCCAGACCAACCTTGTGACAGCTCGAAAATATTTGGGGGCATTGCTCTCGCTAAAACCATGTGTCTTCGTAATGGAATTGCCATTAAACCTGTCACATACATTGTCACCAATTATTTCAAATTGCGAACCATTTCCATTAAACATATAAGTTCTGATCCAACGTCCACGTATAGTTGCCATGGCAATGACATATAAACACGGGCCTGTTCTCCTTGGAGAAGTCATTAAATCTGTAACGACCACCTGAGGCAAAGGGTTAACATATAGGTAAATGTCACTTAGCCCGTATGGCTTACGTGAATGTGAAGCTTTGCTTCCGGCAGTATTTCTTTAGAGCATACAGACATTGTGGCTGTGGCAGACCTTAGGGCCATGTTCGGGCATGACGCACCCACTATACACGAGTCAGGGGTAGGAGGAACCCCTTGCATCCTTGGTCGGAAGTCTTCCTAGGAGACAGAAACTCCCAACAACAAACCTGCATCTGTTGGGGCTCTGTCTTACGTGTGGCATGCAGTTCTTGTCCCTGTACGCCAGTTGACGAGAGGGTGGAGAAGGAAGTGCACACCCCTCCTTCACCTTTTTACGATCAGCTGGAAAACAGCCTCTCCAAAGCTGCTTCCGAGAAAGGATTAACCGTCATTACTGGGGACTTCAACTGCCACCACACCGAGTGGGGGGACTCGTCCACGGACAACCACGCACTACAGCTGGCGGACATCATCGAAAGATACGGTCTGCACCAGTCCCAACACCAGCCAACCCGCTCCACTCTGACGCGGCAAAGTACCCTGGACTTGATCATACTGTCTGACCCATCCAGAATCAATGAAATGTTTACTCTAGCACCTGTAGGAAATTCCGATCATGCTACTGTTATATGTAAGCTGGGCATTTCTGTTTCAACAAAGCACATCAAGAAGCATGTATGGTACTACAATCGTGCAGACTTTGATAGGTTTAGGGCTGAACTAGGTAAAGTCAACTGGAATAATTGTATGTGTGGTCCTACAATTGACGAGAAATGGAATAGCTGGAAGGTTAAGTTCTTAAACATTGCCAAAAACATTGTCCCAAACAAAACAAAAAAGGTGGTAACTGCACGAAAGCCGTGGATTACGACCGAACTACTGGAGGCAATCAGTCAAAAAAACGGAACTCTACAACACCTTCAAGTGCTCCCCAACACCAAAGAACTGGAGAAACTACACTCAAACCAAGAACCGCCTAACGAAAGACCTACGCCGAGCGGAGGCTGAGTACTACTCTACTGTTAGTGACAGACTGAAAACTGCTGAAGGCGCCCGAGCCTTCTGGTCTGTACTCAAACAAGCAACAGGGAAGAGTAAATCCGGCATTCCTGCACTCTCCGTAAATGGCATCGTCCTGGACAAAGACAAAGATAAGGCAGAAACCCTTAATGACGTCTTTGTCAGAGTCACTAAGGAAGCTACGCATCCAAACTTTACAAGCAGGCTCCCTAAGTTCACTGACGAAGTACTCTCTACAATTCACGTCTCAGAGGAAGAAGTCCTGGGTGTGCTGCAAGGATTACATCCTAACAAGGCTCCAGGCCCCGATGGAATACCCAACCGACTCCTTAAGGAGGGAGCACCAGCCATCAGCGCCTCCCTTTGTCAGCTTTTCAACTTGTCACTCGCTACAGGACAAATACCAAAAGACTGGAAACAGTCAAACGTGTCGGCAATATACAAAAAGGGTGACCGGGCTGATCCATCAAACTACAGACCGATCGCACTTTTACCTACCGTGGCCAAAGTGTTGGAGAGAGTCGTCCACAACCGCCTGTACACTTACCTTACCGTCAACAATCTGTTAAACGTCAACCAGTCTGGTTTCAAAAAAGGGGATGGGACAGTCTTACAACTCCTGCGATTGGTTGACGACTGGGCCAAGTCCATTGATGACTCGAATGTCTCCTGTACGGCCGCCGTCTTTCTGGACGTCCGTAGAGCGTTCGATACTGTGTGGCACGATGGATTAACCTACAAGCTATCGCGTTACGGAGTTAGTGGACCACTCCTCGGCTGGTTTAATCACTACCTTACAGGCCGCCAGCAGCGTGTGGTCATTAATGGTGCTACGTCGTCTTGGAGGCACACGTACGCGGGCGTCCCACAGGGCAGTATCCTCGGCCCGCTGTTATTCTTAGTCTACATAAACGACATCAAGGACTTACCTTGTACATCGGACATTAACAGTTTTGCTGATGATACGTCTCTGTCAAACTCGGGACCGACGGTCGAGCAGGTAGCCAGCACCACAAACTCCGACTTACAGCTTGTTTCTGACTGGTTTGATGTCTGGGGTCTAGAACTGCATCCAGGGAAGTGCAAGGTTATTTGCATCAAGTCTGCACGAAGCAGAGTAGTACTTCCTCCTATCTACATCTCAGGCCAGCTCATCGAACAGGTTCCCTTTTACTCGCATCTTGGTGTCACCTTACACCAGGCTTTGGGCTGGAATGAGCACGCACAGAATACTTCCAGTAAGGCCAGAAAGGTACTTGGATACCTCTGGAGGTTGCGAGGCAAGTTGTCCAAGGAAGCACTGGAACTGGCTTACCTTACCCTAGTGCGACCTAGGCTGGAATATGCCTCCATCCTCTTCACCAACATGAGTGTAGCCGCCTCCAAAGTACTAGAGCGCGTACAGTACCATGCAGGCCGCCTAGTTACAGGTGCAGCGCCAAGGACACCCTACTCGGACGTGCTTCAAGAGCTCGGATGGGACAGGCTCTCAACTAGGCGAGACTACCACCGTGTAGTCATCATGTACAAACTGGTCACTGGCACTGTACCACCTCACCTCCAACCACTCATCCCTCAAACAAGACAAACCCAAACCCAGCTTCGTCTGCGAAACTCTTCACACCTCCATATCCCTCGCTGCAGAACTACAACATACAACAACAGTTTCATTCCATACACCTCCAGACTGTGGAACAACCTACCAAACCACATCACCGACTCCACCACTTTCCCACAGTTCAAAGCTCGTTGCAGAAGCCACCTTCTGTCAGGATTTAAATATTAAACTCGTTGTATGATAGCATACTGACCTTCCACCTACTCCAATCTTTTAAGTAAGCTATTGCTATATCGTATAGTTGCATGACACCTTTTAATTATTGATTATTTTATTGTATTATATTGTATGAATTCTTTGTATGTTCGTCCGCATTTTTGTAGGTTCTGCCGCTACCAGCCCAAAGCTGCCTAGGCAGACCCTTGTAATGACTTGTCTCATCGTCAATAAAGAAAGAAAGAAAGAAAGAAAATGAAAACTTACGTGCAGGCCAGGCAGACGGGTCGCCTTAAAACCCACCCTGTCTGCCTACCATTGTCTTCCGAGACATTGTCTTCAAATACTGTGAATCCGTGGGCCGAAGTTCAATTCTAGCAATGTCAAGGGTCGATTCCAGCTAGGACATGTTGTAATTTATTGCATTTTTATTAATATTTCGAATGGTGACATAAAGCCGACAGCTCCATGCACATGGGAGCTAATTAATTAAAGTGTAAGCATCAAGTGTCACACCTCTGCGCACAAAATAAGCAAAAACACTTATCTGGAAGAATAAGGGTGACCAAAAAAGGATGACTACTTAACCTTGTAACTTCTTTACCTTGTTTGTAAGTCCGATTAAAAAAGTATGCAGCAGTGTGCATAAATCGACATTTCCATACTTCACGAAGGCGTTCGATAAGCGTGTTTGATGAA
>NC_049991.1:6601963-6650271 GCF_000003815.2 Branchiostoma floridae | reverse complement strand
GTCCATAATTTTCCGGTGCATTCAGCGGAGCACGCCATACATATACACGCACTCTGTCTCTATGTTTGCCTCTCTTTTTTTCTGTTTCTGTCTGTATCTTTCTCTCATTGTCTCTGTTACTGACTCATTTTCTCTCTCTCTCTCTTACTTTCTAGCTCTCTCAGACTCTCTCTGCATCTCTCACACGGTCTTTCTGTCTCTCTCTCTCTCTGTCTCCATCGCCATCTCTTTCTCTATCTCCATACCTTTCTCTCTCTCTGTTTCTGCCTGTGTCTGTCTGTCTCTCTCTGTCTGACTGCCTGTTTGTCTGCCTGTTTGTCTGTCTGTCTGTCCCTCTCTCTCCCTCCCTTTTTGACAAGTCCCGTTCAACGTGTTTAAAACATAAGGTCGATTCACTGACGATTTTTGACATTATAGCAATCAGTGCTGCAGCGGAAAAGCGAACGAAGCAGAACCGAGCGCAGCAGCAGAACCAAACTTATCTCGTCAACTGTATGACATGGGCTTGAAAGCCAAATAATTTAGATGGCTACAATTGATTTCTATTCAGGCGTCCGCTGGGAGATCAGTTGGCCGTAACCTAGACGACAGTCAAGCCACAAACCGGACGACCCCTACTCGACCGACCGATTTGACAGATAATAAAATGTCAGCCATTTTCACCACTTCTTCCTGGAAAATGAATAAGAGTCAGTTCAAGCCATCAACAAGAGTTAGTAATCTGACTTCATGGCTTGTCTGTAACTCTTCTTTGAATTACAGTCCGAGCTGTCCTGAAATTCAGTTCGAGCTGTCGAATTATTTTTGGACTCACATGGTACATTTAATTCAAAAAAGTCTTTTGTAGGTCTTCCTGGAAAATGAGCAGGTGTCAGTTCAAGCCGTCAACTTTGATAATCTTACTTCTGGATGCACCTGTTTCAAATAACACCAAGACTCGTCTGTAACTCTTCCTGGAAAATTAGCTGGTGTGAGTGCAAGCCATCAGCTTCAATTCTCTGATTTCTGGATGCACCTGTTACAAATAACATCAGGAGACGCCTGTGTCTCTCCCTGGAAAATGAGTTTCAGTTCAAGCTGTTGGGTTAAATTCTCTGACATCTTGACACATCTCTTTATTAAATTTCTTCTTGTCCTGGAAAATTAGCAGGTGTCAGTTCAGTATGCAAATGTGGTATCTCACTGCACATGGGGCACCGGTGCGGCACTGCGGGGTTTCGTTTACTGCGGCACTGAGTTTTTTCCACCATTTTGAGATAATTTGATATTGCGTAATAAAAGTATGACATAGAAGACAACAGAATACACAGATCGTCAGAAAATTCGTACTTCATCTCTGAAATTTGTTGAGTCATCTACGAACCCCGCAGTGCCACAACGGTGCCCCAAGTGCAGTGAGATACCACCTTTAGTGATTATACAGAGCTCAGTCAAGTGCCACAGAGTAAAATGTAAAAAAAGTTTCCTTTAGGAAAGCGTACATGTGTTATTGTAACTGTAACGCATGTCTACAGCTATTTAATTGTAACTGGGAAGTGATATAAATTTCTGACAAAAACGGTTCCTGTAGAACCCTTTTCT
Organism: Branchiostoma floridae; assembly: GCF_000003815.2. Taxonomy (NCBI): domain Eukaryota; kingdom Metazoa; phylum Chordata; class Leptocardii; order Amphioxiformes; family Branchiostomatidae; genus Branchiostoma; species Branchiostoma floridae. The sequence continues at coordinate 6,648,690 of NC_049991.1, read as the reverse complement.
GCGATGTAACAACGTTTCTGAAACTGTCTTTGTCACTGTCAGTTCAAGACGTGATCTGCTATCCTCCGACGTCCGGACGCGGCTGTCACACAAAGAACGTGAAGATAACAAGCGACGTGGGAGTCACTCAAGCGGTCACGACGTCCGGATACGTTAACTACGTCCTAAGGGATGTTCAAAAGACCGCCGGCGACCAATTTCTACCAATTAGGGGATAAGCAATTGTCGGGTACAGGATAAAGGCAATTCCTTCAACGGAAACGATTTTAATAACAACTTTTTGATGGAAAACCGGCTTTTGATTTTAGTACTATTCAAATTCTTTTATGTCTTGTGAGTAGTGTGCAGTGTGTCCGGTGGAACTAGTTGTCTAGTAGGGCGTGCAGTTATTTTTTGCAGGGAGCGCTGATTTGTGATTTTCAATATAATAAATATGTAATATATAATAATAATAAATATGTGCAGGGCTCGAAATACGACATGCATATGCAAGTGTGTGCACGTAAAATTGGTTTGGTGCAGGTAAGTTTAGACCAAACAAACTATCCACAACAAGTGCAAGTTGCTTTTATCCACTTTTGACATTGGAAAAAAGCTTACACACACCGAGAATATTGAAAGGTAAAAGAAAATGACGCTGAAAAAAAAAATTTATTCATGGAGGTTAGACATCCAGGTAAACAATATCTCTTTGATTAAGCCTAAATTCACCTCTTTATGAAACTGCTTTGTACAATTTGAAACCAAGAATAAAAATGCTCTACGGAAACACAAATATCCAAATATGTGGTCTTCGTGTATCCACACCTGTGCAAGTTGACTGAAAAGTGTATTTCGAGCCCTTATGGGCCATGTTCACAAATTCTGGGGAGGGTGGCTAATGCCGTACGACTAGAAGACATTGTTGACGACGACAGAACGCGACATCTGTAATAGGGCCTTCACACTGAAACCGAATCAGCAGGAATCAAGCAGAACCAGTCGGAATGAACACACTACAAATTGCCAGGAATTGCCAGGAATAGAAAAGAATTTTCATTCGGACGGCATTCCGGCTCATTCGTGCTCTCGTGTGAAGGGGGCTTAAGTCGGACGCACATAGAAGGTGCACAGCAAGGTACGATAGAACCGTCTTGACAATTAGCGCAAATTGCACGTTATCCCACGTAAAGGTCTCCTCCTGTGCGTCCGTTGTTGCCATGACGACGACATATCCCGGCCGACGTTTTCACCGGGATGAAGTCATTAAATCCATAGTGAACACCTGAGGGGGTACGTCCAAATGTCAGTACGTACGTACGGTCACGTAAATGCGAAATTTGCCTCCTAGGGGAAGCCTAATTTCTGTCCCAGTAGATTTTTTGCTCTGCGGGGTAGTTCTCTTGCTTGGAGTTAGGGCTAGGGTTGGGTCAGGGGTTAGGGTTAGGGTCATAGGGTTAAGGTAAGGGTCTTAGGGTTAGTGTTAGGTTATAATTCGTATTAGCTATAACCTACAGCGCGACCTATCCTGCAAAAAATCCGCTTCTGCTTGAGAACTATGGGATTTGCGTTTTGCATTTTTGCATTGGTGATAAAGACTAGCGCTGGAAATGTGAAAATATTATGTTTCTGTTTATTATCACGCAAATATGATTGAAAATTGTGAATTGGAACGGAAAATTCAATATATTTGCACTTTTCCGAGTTGATAATTTGTGTTCCTTTTTTTTCTTTGACATCTTCAATCTACTTCTGCCCATTATTCTAATAAACCCATTCATACAGCCAAGGAGCTTTTATACAGCAAAATAGAAAGTCCCGCACTTATTCAGACAAAGACAAATGTAAGGGTAGTCCCATAGCCTTTTCTTGAGACCTCAGGATTGTTATCAACTGTGTGCAGAACACAGTTTTGAAAAGCTGGGGTCCATTCCTCTCCTTCTACAGTCTTTTACCTGATTCAATCCTGATTTTAAATTTGACTTCTTTTTGTTATGTTTCCTCTGTTATGTCACGTTAAGGCTAATATTTTGTTTCACTCGTTTGGCATTATTTTATGTTATCTAAGTTATATCTGATTTTGTACAATCTTTATGTTTATGTTACCTAAGTAACTTGGTTTCATAGAACGTTATGTATGATTATGTTATTGAAGTTGATTTGGTTCTGTTGAATTTAATGTATGATTTATGTTCGGGGTTCTCCCCCCATGGGGCTTTGAAAAACGCCATCAGGCGACATGCTTTACCCTGGTTAAATAAAGAATAAACAAACAAACAAACAAACCTCCCCAACCGAAGTCAGGTACCAATTCTTACATCTGGATGTAGTGAAGGAAGTTGTGTAAGGTACCTTTTTCAAGGACAAAATGTCTAGGCAAGAGCTCCGAGAATAAAAGCAATGAACTATTGTCTCATGTCATTTAACCTAGCCACCAACGGCTATTCGGTGCCTCAATGCCAAAATGCTTAGGGCCATCGCTGTACAAATCTACCAATCGCTGCATTCAAAGTGTATTTTGAAAATTGACCGTTAACACGATAAGGATCTGACAGCGTTTAACACTAGCTGAAGACATTTCATTCACCCAACCCGCCATACGGTCGATTTCCAGGCAAAATGTGTTCAGGAAAATAAGAGCCCACGGGTCAGAGGTCAACGTGCCACGTCAATAAACCTCCATCAACCTGTGTCAGGTGGTTTGTTGTGTTTAAATGAGGTCATTGACCTACTGGAAATGAATTGGATAAGTGACAACCCTAGCCTGACTTGCCCTAAGGTTAGCAAGTGTCTTTTCACTTCTGACTAGGGTTGGGTACCGGTACAGAACATTTAGGTCCAGGTACGGTTCAGGTCCAGAGAATCAGGTCCAGGTACGGTTCAGGTCAGGAGGATCAGGTCATCGTACGGTCTAGGTCCAGAGGATTAGGTCCAGGGACGGTTCAGGTCCAGAGGATCAGGTCCAGGTACGGTTCAGGTCAGGAGGATCAGGTCATCGTACGGTCTAGGTCCAGAGGATAAGGTCCAGGGACGGTTCAGGTCCAGAGGATCAGGACTAGGTACAATTCTTCCTACTACTTCAGAATGTGAGACTTTATTTGAAACTAATCCTCAACCAGATCCTACGGTAACATAAGATAGTATCAAAAGCTGCCAGAGGTGTGAAACCGGCCTAGGAGTGTGTTTGGCTTGTGGCTGATGACTCCCTATGGTCAGCTGTTGATGACTCCCTTTGGCCAGCTGCTGATCACTCCCTTTGACCAGCTGTCCTCCTTGGACACCTTTGAAACTATCTTATGCCACTGGTTAATCTGCAAATTAGTCCCAAACGTGTCATATATACCAACCTGATGAAACTATTCACGGAGATATAGTTTTTGATAACAGATCTAGAGTGAGTGGTGTACCATTTGGCGTGTTATGCATATTTTGAACTGGTGGTTACCTTCATGAAAATGGAGGTATTGTTTTCGGTATGTTTTAGACTTTAGTTTCCACATTCATTGAATTACATTTACAACTTCAAAAACTATGCATTGGTTGTAATTTTTACATTTCCAGTAACTTTCCTTAGTCATGGCCCTTTCAGATTGTTTCTTTCAAGAACATTGAAAGCATAAATTTAAGACCATAGTATGCTCACGACAAAAGATAATAATGGAAAGGTCTACTTCCTACAAAGTACACGGGCACACAAACAATACAGACAGACAAACAAAACAAACAAACAATTATATCATTCTGTAGAAAAGGTGTACTGAAATTCCCAACACAAAATGGTAACTGTACCTCAACTTTTCACGACGTTTACAAGTTATTATTGAACATCATATTACTTTTCTTCTCTATTATGTAATATCTTATAAGAAATGCGTGTGTATTTTTCTAGAGTCACTGACCGGGTATTCGCTAATCAAGTAACACCTCAGTGCTTATTCGAGAAGACTTATTCTCACCTCAATTCCCCTACCCTGTGACCTTACATGTTACTGTGTTCGGGACGTCTTCTTCAACAGGGGAGCAATTTCTTTCCTCGTTTCCACCTCATTTGCCCCTTCAATCCTTCCCAATATCCTCGGTAATAACCGCTCCGTATAGGTGACGGATAGGTCGTGAACTGTAGCCAACCCACTTCATCATCGGTAAAATTCGGAAATCCCCGACTTGACCCGAACATCACCCGGACGAGTCCACAATTCGTGCAGGTAATTTTTAAAGGTTGGTTCCTTTTTTTTTGCACAATTTGTTTTTGAAGATATTTTTTCGTATAATCGAGAATTTAGCGAAAGAAAATTATTTTCCTCTGGAAGATTAGTAGGATAAGGCTTCGCAAAGTCTCGCGGTGTTGTATTCACGCGAGATTTGGCGAGATAATGCAGTCATCAATTTCACCAACACATTAGGGTCGTAAGTCGGGCAAACGGCCACAAGAGATGCGGCACGGAATCCCTTATCCTCCAACTTGGGAGGCGTCTAGGGGTTTGACTTAAAATAGCTGCTCAGCCGGAAGCGATGCGGATGTATGCGCTGAACACTGTAAATTTAGGAGGTCGTTTTCGGTTTCTTGTCGTGCATAAATCTTAACGGCGGTGTTACATCCGTCGTAGGAATTACGGCTAGCTTAAGAATTCCCTCAGTTTTTGATCGTGCGACAATTGTGAAACGAACTTGTATGACCAGGCTCTTAAGGTTATATCTCACTACAATTGGGGCACCGGTGCGGCACTGCGGGGTTCGAAAGATAACTCAACGAATTTCAGAGATAAAGAACGAATTTTTGTAGGTTTTGTGTATTGTCTTCAAAGTTATACTTTTCCGTACAACACAATATCTTGATTACAAATAATCGGCGAAAATAACACACAGTGCCGCAGTGAGTGAACCCCGTCGTGCCGCACCCGTACTTTAGTGATTGCCGCTGTCGTAGTATTTTCAATTTCCATTTTTGTTTGGAAAAAAAATTCTCGTGTCAAGTCTCTATACAACACAAGGATATTCTAACTTATTTAGGTCAATGAAAAAACAATAACGTTGCACTTCAGATGATCTACGAACGACAACATTTCATGTTTTAGAAGATAATAGCTTTAATGAATAAGATCTTTAGGTAGCCACTGTTAATACCTTATCAGAAGGTAAACGCTAACAATATTGTCTTGACGTCGACTTTTTGATATTTTACGTGAAAGTACGTCAATCATCAACGTATAAAGTTTATGCTGTTTCATGATTTACGGGAAGGTACGTCAATCATAAATGAATATAGTTGATGCTATTACTGTGGCACGTTTATTTGGCTGGGTGGAGAATATACGGACCATAATTTTCGTGACGATATACGCCTGGTAGCCTTGGGCGTCATGCAACAGCAGCGTTCTTTAGTACAGGCAAGATCTTATTAAGATTGCTTTGAATTTTGCGCAATTTCTCTTCCCTAATGTTCCTTTATTAATCCAAAAATGTAGGCGGCCATACCATTACTAATATCGTTATCGTCATACGGTACATGGTAGGAGAAGACTATGGCATAGATATAGATGGTTGCGTTAGATATTTTAAATAGTGAAAAATATTATGTTTCTGAAGGTTTCGTGTAGTATTAAAAAGGTAGTGTGCGTAATGTGGTGTGACGTTTTAGATTTTTAAACGGAACAGAACTGCATGTTAAAGCGGGAAGAATGTTGTTTGCAAATATATAAATGGGCATACAACCACTGTCCAGACCTGTTTTGGGGGGTATATAAGCTACTGTTTAAATTTAATCTATACCATAAAAAAGGGAAAAGCAATGTAAAGATATAGGATGTACTTCAATCTATATCACTAGTGTTTTCTTACAGTTAACTCTATCTAGAGGGGGGGGGGGGGGCTAACATAACATAAATTCCCTATTTAGATGGTTTTAGCCCAAAAAATTTACCATGACGTCATAATTACGCCATATTACGTTATTACGATCCAAAAATTACAGAAAGTAATAAAATTCTACTAGTACATCATTCCCGGAAATTTGGAGCGATCGTAACCTAAGCCATTTTGAAATTACGAGGTCGGGACCAAATGAGCCCCCCACCCCCACCCCGTTTCAGGAATCCCCCCCAAAAGGTCGATCTAGATAGGTTTAAAAGTAAAACTATTCTTGTTCACGCAGAAGTTTCCGTCGTGGTAATATAAATCTTACGGGTTAACATTTGGATGGCAATCAGTTCCTTGATGTTATTGCAGGCCCTGGAAGGAGTTTGTGCTCACGCATACATTTAATAGTGCATTCTCTCACAGGAACTACATGGCATCAGCGCTCAAGGCTTACGGTTGTATCTCACTGCACTTGGGGCACTGGTGCGGCACTGCGGGGTTCGTTCACTGCGGCACGGTTGTGTTATAATACTTTCGCCTATTTTTCATAATCCAAATATTGCGCAATACGAGTACGTAAAGGTATGACTTTAGAAGACAAGAAAATACGCAAAACGCGTAAAAAAATCGTTCTTTATCTCTGAAATTCGTAATCTTTCCAACTCCGCAGTGCCGTACCAGTGCCCGAAGTGCAGTGAGATACCAACTTTGGGAAAAAAAATTATGTAGCATTTTCGGTCACCCGACTTACCAGACATCGAGTGATCAAAATGTTTTAGAATCGTTATCAAACACTTTTTTTTTGTTGCAATAAAAATTTCGGAAGTCAGTTCTCAGGAAGGGTCGGTTAGAAATATTAAATTGCAGGTTTTTAGCCTAAAATTTTTTCAGTAAGATATTTTCTTTTGTTGTTTTTTCTCTTTAGCTCTGTCAAATTGTGCTTTAAATAGTAATCTCTGTAGCCAAAAAGTACTTCATACTGGATTTTGTTTTTCTTTACATCTACATTTTGTATTTGTTTCCTTGCTTGTATCTTCTTACTTATTTCATATTCAAGCATTGGGTAGCAATGTTTCTTTTTAGCTTCAAGTAACACAAATATCGATTTTGTTAGTGCTAACATCCCGACAATACCACTCAATATGCCCGATACTGTTATCTTCGGAACGTTGCACTCAATACCAACCCTATTGGGTGAAAATGAAAAAAAGGCAATTTACGCCTTAGCGCGTATGTATCAAATTGCTTTCCCAAATAGAAGTGACTAAAGTGAGAAGATTGCTCCCTGTCGTGATCGTTCCAAGTCGTGGACCGAGCTTATTATGGTCAAGCCTCGTTAAAGAACACTGTACAGTAGATAGCTATAGGCCACAGCATTTAAATTTTATGGATGACATCAGCGCGCGCATTAATTTTTGCCTGATTTCAGAAAAAAAAACAAGATTTTTTTTTCTTCGGGGATGGTCAACATGACGAGAAAGTGCCAAAATGGGCAAATATGTTGTGTTATAGGCTAATGGTTGTACTTGTAGAAGTGACACTAGCCAGGTAGCCGTGGCTGTAGAGGTGAAACTAAGAATTTAGTAGGTAGTTGTAAAAGTTGTCCCAATATGGAAGCCATGACTGTAGTCGCAGGCTTGGCAATTGATACCAGTGTACCACACTAGTATTTCACTACAGTAGTTCACTTCTTTAATACAGGAATGAATGCCTTCTTAGATGTAATGCCACGTTTTGTCACTTCAAATCACGTTACGACGTTAATGTTGTCTATTTTGAAAATTTAGCCATCTTGTTTCCTTTCTACCCATCTTGTTTTATTTCGCCCTTTCTCATTTTTTTTTTGCACTCTGCATAGTATGTCATCCATGGAATTTACTTGCTGTGGCCTAATTACTAAGTATGGTCAAGCTTCGTTGAAGAACACCGCACAGTAGATAGCTATACCAGAGGCTTGGGAGCTATACACTTTTACAATCCTCCGTGCTACAGATTGTACATTCATTACGATCGGTTGGGTGGTGGTTTTATGTTTTTATGATGATCAACTCATAGCAAGTTTGGGATTGGATTATATGGGGTGTACGTAGAAGTGGCAAGAGGTATAAAAAAAGGACATATGACTCTCTTGGAGCCAAGTCTCAACGGATAGAGTTGTAAACAAGAGTTCCTGGATATCTCGCAAACTCTCGCACATATAAACATCTCGTGAGAACGCAGTTGGGGATAGGGCTGTATTTGGGCTTATATATAGTAGTGGCAAGACTATGAAAAGTGAACGTTACTCTCAGGCTATTACCTGCGATGGTGCGATGGTGCGGTGTGTGATGGTGCAAAATCCTTCCGTCTAGAATTGGTGATTCTCTACAAATCACCCGGACTCCAGGAAGAATAGTGACATATCAGTCACTAATGGAGATCTGTATAACCAAACCAAACTAAACCAAACTAAACCTAAGGTTTCGCATGTCCAATTGCATGTTAACAAGTAAGAGTTCCCAGATGTATCGTACATCACATGTACATCTTATGTACATCTCGTGAGAACAGAGTGCCTCTTTTTTCATTCTTATGCTACATTAGTAAACTGTAGTACCTAAGACCAGCTTACTACATTTCCAGACAATAAAACTTTTAGGTATATATGTGGTGTTTGAACATGTTTTTTTAGTCTTATTGGGAGGGGCGTTAAACGTACTTTCACACAAATGTTAATCCCTATATTAGCCATGTATTCCATTGTCGGTGATTTCGAATTCAATAATCAAATCAAACCATACAATAGCGCACAATGAAAAAAAACGAATATATTCGTTTCTTGCCCTTCATAGAAGGTATATTTAATAACCTACAATACAAATATAGAGATACTTGGTTACACAGTCGTTTGGCACGTATACTCACACCGTATATCACATATAACGACTCACATAACGTATGCACGGACACTCTAGCGACTCTGGTTCAATATTTGCTATCTACAGATGTACATATGTGAACATACTACTACAGTAAAGCGTAGTTTCTTACAAAAACTGTTGTCCTGTTGATAGAACGTACTTTTCAAAGTACTTTTCAAAGATTCTTTTAAAATGAATATTTTTATATTTGCTTTTGGAGAAAAAAAAGAAGAGGGGGCACTGCATCTAAGTTAATGAATAAGAAAATGCCAAAATAAAATTATAAAAAAGCAAAAAACAATAAGCTTAATAACGTACAGGAAGCCACAAAGTACTTAATTGGTATCTGATGTGTCTACCTCCCTAACCGAAGTCGCCTAATCATTTTAACTAAAGTGAAGTGAGGAAAGTCACGTTAAAGCTTAGGTCCCAATTGGAAAAAGGTGCCCTGCCAAACAGTTCATGGGCTTTTTTTTTTGCACTTTCAGGCGTGTCCCTTACGTGACCCCGTGGGATGTCCTGCGGCTCCCGGGGAAACTTTGAGTACGGCCATGTCCCGGGTTCATTTTAAGTCGGAGTCAAAACCGGCCCGGCACCCCGTAACAAATAGACGCCGTGATCTACCCGTGGGGAACACTGAGGGGTGTCCCCGGTATCCGACAGTCCTCTACGGGACAAATTTGTGACTTCGGAGCCGGGTCGAGGCTACATCCCTGACGGACATCGGTGCGGTTGACAAGGGCAAATATAAGGTGTTGGCCTCTAGGTTTGGGGTCAAATACCCTAACCGCTACACCAACATGTCACCACGTAATGCCGCCACAGGACGTTCAAATAAATATTTGAACGTTTCTAGTATGCTTCCCCTAAAGACCTTAAATGAACTACATCTCTGGATGATAAGACATTTATTACATGTGAATAAAACATTATAAAGGTGTTATCAAGTCATCCTTGGCACCTTAAAATGAATGGCTCACCGCCTCTGTAACTGCCAAACGTCGTTCGTTTCAATAAATTCGCGGTGTCTTCTGTCATTTAAAGTGGAACAGGTTATATATTTCAAGAAAGAGCAGTCTTATCAACGCAGGTGCGAAGACGATTTTTCAAGACGTCTCAGCTCGGAAAAATGAGTATTGAAAGAGGACTGGAATTTTCCATTGGTCCGTACAGGACTAAACCATTTTGAGTTTCGGGGAAGAACTTATCGTAAGATTAATTTTGAGTAAAGGACATGTGAAAGGAAGAAGTGTTTTTGAAACAAACTCAAAAGGAAATTTTTACAAGGATAGCTTTCTAGCTAATTTTTTTATGCTGGTTAAACAACATAAGAGCAAAAAATAATGGTGCCTCTAAAAAAAATGAAAATAAACTTTATCATGTAAAAAAGCATAAGGATCACAAATGTGTAGGTTCTTATTTGTGTATTAAAATTCTATCACATATCTCAATACACAGAACTTTGTTCTCAAACACATACTACTGCAGCATGCATTGTCTAGCAGCACTATTGCTCATGTATCTCACAATTTTTCACATTTCACAGAAAGACACATATACTACGTATTTCTTTCTTTTTTACAATAACACTTTCTCTTACTGAACAATTTCTTTAAGTTGGAAAGTCCCTAGAATCAACATTATCTGTCTACAACCAAGTTTTTTAGTCAACCGACTTTTCTGTGACCGTCTGTCACCTTCTTCAGGACAATTCTGACCTGTAAGCGTTGCACTTACGTTTGGGATCGCATCTTTAAGCAGCGACACCTATGCTGCAGTACAATGAATCAGTCCGAATTGCCCTGAGGAAGGTGACAGACTGTCAACAAAACGTCTGTAGAATACATCACTTGGTTGTGAACAAAACATGTGTTATTCAAAATTTCCTCTCTCTTACAATGCTAGTCACATCATATTATGTTACAATTTTAAGATTTTATATCCGTGCACACAAAAAAGCGCTAACCAACAAGCTTTTGATCAACACGTAGAAATGACCCAAAACCTAAGTCACACATCCGGAATGGAAACGTGACGTCAGCCAACAGTCAAAGGTGCTTGGCAGTCGGTATCGGCCCCCGTCTCGGTTGAGCTCTGATGTAAATGTTGGTAAGCGCTTTATTTTGTGCACGGATATGAAGTCTTAAAATTGTAACATAATGTTGACTACAGTCACAGATGAACTTACATTCAGGTCACATTATAGTTCACCGTAAACTTTCACACGGTATGGTGTGATATCCTTTTTTGGCAACGTGTCAGTCTCCAATATTGACCGTTTTTCCAAAGTGTCGAGACAATGGCGGTCGAGGTCACACCAATTGCAGAACCTATCATTTCTCCAGTATAACAGAGGAACTCCTTTTTCATTACACCACGCAGCCGTTATTGAAGGACGACAATTCCTGCAATTAGTTACTGGCCACCTCACTTACAATGGACAAAACGCTACATGAATACAAATGTCTTCGCCTCTATTCTATACACTGTACGAAGCCCAATCTTTATAAGGCCTAAGAAAAAAATGTTGTGCTTCCTGTTTCAGTCCTGAAGATATCAGGGACGGTAGGTAGGGATTTTTTTTTCTTGTATTTTTTTTAGGCTGGTCCAAACTCTAGTATGACATATTACAATCCAGTTGAACAAAGTAAATTGAAATGCATGATAACGATAAGTGTCTTTCAACGTCATACTGGAATGTTGCGATTAAAAGATGCATTTATCCTTCATTAGATAGGACAGGCAGTGTTTTATTTCAATAGGAAGCAGGCTAAATAAGAATTCTACCTAGAAGCTATGTAACTCCACTGCCCACCCCAAAAAAGTCCAGGGTCGGCAGGATTTTCTAGGGTAGGCAGGGAAACAGGAAACGCAACATTTTTTCCTAGGTCTAAGCACCTGCGGAAAGGTTGCGTTTTTTCATGAAAGTATTTTGCGGTATCCTTTACGAATCTCTTTAAGGTGGTTAAAGATCAGATTTCTTGCAGTGATAATATACGCTTTGAGACGATTCTCTATGTAACATTGACTCACAATACCCTGTTTTCCAATTGCTTTCTTTAAGTACGTACCAGTAGAGCTTAATATCTATTTTACTTCTGTCACCTTTTTCATAAATTTTGGCACACTACATTATCATTTCCGTTGAAAGTATCTACAGTTTCAGCGCAAGTAATCCTTATCAAATGTAGATAAGAAAAAAATCTTTAATACAAAATATAGACAACTTAACGTACTGCAACATGTCAAACAAACAGATCTCCAAAGAAAATGTGATCAAATTGATGTCAGGGGATCTATCATAATCAATTTGTTTCCTACTAACGTGATCTTGTCGGCTGTTCTGCCACATCAACCAAAAGTAAATTATACAGAGAACAATGTTACCTGCATCAGTCACTGTCAGCAAGTGGTAATGAAATTTGTACCCACCGATCCATCTGCTCTAATCAATGTTCTATCTCCAATCCGGTGAGAAAAGAAGAAGAAGAAGCATTGATAATCGTTCTGAAACCCGTTTCTAAACGTCCATAAAGTCTATCTTGACGAATGTCTCTTTTCGTTACACGCGGGTGTTATTTTGTGTTGAATCAACGGCGACGGAAGAAGCGCTTTCTTCTGCCTAGTCCCGGCGGGGAGACGTCGTGCAGTTTGGGCAGCCGGCTGGTGACGCTGTACGAGTCCACCCACTCCCCGGGCGCCTCCTCGGTCCCCCCGCAGTCCGGACACACCAGCTTCAGGCCCAGGTCGATCCGGATCCGGGCTCTCAGGGCGTCCCGTGCCGGCATCCGCTCCAGACAGCCGGCACAGAACAGGTGGATGATGTTCCAACAGGCGGGCGGCTTGGAGGAGTGGAGCAGCGCCGCGCACTCCGCGCACACCTGCCGGTCGTACAGCTGGCGGAGAGTGGCCGGGGACGTCGGCGAGGGCGGCCCGGGAGAATTCCCGCCTCCCTCCGAGTCCGAGCTGCTGTCAAACGCACACATGTCTATCTTTCTATGCATGAGCCGACTCTCCGGGCGTTGTTCAAATGGTGAATAATTACCAGCGAGCGCCTCCATACAATAGCGTACCTTGTCCATGGTGCTAGCCCGCCTTCTTCAATCAAAGAATTCTAAAGTCTAAGTGCTCCTCTGTCCTCTACAAAATATCTAAAGTGGACATATGACGAATTCTGTACGCAGAGCTTTTAAAAGATTGTCTCTGTAAGCGTGATGGGGGGTTTTCACACGCCGTCCTGTCCACCTGTGCTCTGAACATCAATCAGCGGGCTCTCTGGTTTGCCCCGCCGCGCTTCAAACCACCTGTCGACCGCCGGGCACTGATGAGCACTCCCTTGTCCCTCGTTAGAAACCTCGAGCCTTAGCCTCACCGAGCAAAGGTGACGGTCTCCTTACGCAGATCGATGTAGTGCTTGAACTAAAATAACGCCCAACTCGTCTATTTATAGCAACGCGTCCTTCAGCGACGGTTAATTTTTGAAAAAGTTCAAAGTCACGACGCCGCAGCAAAGCTTCTTCTGTGGAGTCCTTCGCACTAGTGAGAACGAATCGGCACTGACCTGACGTCTTCCCCGTGTCAATACTTCTTTCCGCCGCCGCTAAGCCCGCCCATCCATCGTCAGACGATCTTGTGCAATCTGTTCTGCCAAATCCGATTCCCGCCTTTTTTTTTACGGACGTCCGCACGGATTGTACCGTGAGAGTTAACGATGCCAGGCGGCCGAGCAAGGCCGTACACCGTATGTCATTACCCTCGGCAGTCCCGTGGTGGATCTGTTTTCCCTCTAGTTAACATTCACGTGTGGCGTCCGTCTTTCCCTTCTGCGGTCTGGGTTCATCGATCCAAACGTGGGATCCCCCCATGCCCCTTCCTTGTGGCGTGTTCATAAACCCTTTTACGGCTTCCAACTCGTCAATCCTCTCCGTATCGTGCCGACAGGAAACTATATGTAGAACCCTTCGCGAGGGCGTCAATTTGTAGTCAACTGACATGCGGCAGCTTCCGTAGCCCGGATGGAGTGAAATACCCAATCCCGGCCCTGCAAACTCTCTCCAAACATTTTCGTATTCACGCCACGCTCGGTCTAGCCCCATACAGACCGCGGGACTATATCTGAATGGTTCTTTAGGTATGTATATAATAGGTCCAGGGGAGGGGGAAAAGATCGATCCGCCGATTTCATGCCAACTTGGCTCCTACATCGCGCAGGCGTTTTACAAATTTCATAACTACCTTCGATCATTCCCGCCAAAGTCCCAAGACACGGCGGTATTAAAGTCATTTATTCATTCGCGGCCGCGGGTTCAGCTCGCTTTACTACGGTAATGAATAGGCGGCTGGGGGAATCCGCGGCTCGTAATAAAAAAAGATATTTCCCATCCATCTTTTTCCTCCGCCAATAATCCGCCATCCATCTATTAACCGGGTAATCACCACTTCCTACATGTGTCGGAATGCATGATAAATTTTTACCGCGCGCGGGAAACCACGACTCTCCCTCAGGAAACACACCGCCAAACGATAATAAAAGCGCGGCCAAACGATAATAGAAGCGCTGGAAACAACGACTGTACCTCAAGAAAACACACTGCCAAGCGACAATAAAAGCACGGGAAAAAAACAATTGTTCCTCAGGAAAACACACCGCCAAACGATAGTTAAAGCGCGGGAAACAACATCTGTTCCTCAGAAAAAAACACCGCCAAATAGTAATAGAAGTGTGGGAAAACTACATCGCCAAACGATAATAAAAGCACAGAAATGCAACGACTGTTCCTCAGGAAAAACGCACCGCCAAACGACAATAAAAGCGCGGGAAAAAACAACTGTTCCTCAGGAAAACACACCGCCAAACGATAGTTTAAGCGCGGGAAACAACGACTGTCCCCCAGGAAAACCATTGTAAAAAAAAGCAAGTCCGATATTCGATCCTTAAAAATACGCATTTGCTCATATCTTATTCATACGCTCATCACCGTGAACATGGAGAACGTTCAGGGAATGTGCATGAGGGCCCATCCCCCTCTCCCATTTAGCCACGACACATAGATTAGACCCAGCAGGAGATTTGACTCTAATCTCTTTTTCCCCCGAACGTACCGCTAGAAAACTACCGAACAGCGCCGTAAATGGACATGGCAAAATCCCTCTAATAGGATCATCATCAAAACGGTCCAGATGTGCGGCGCGTTCGAAAATCCCCGGCTGTACAGACATAGATGCGATAAAACGAAAACAGCTCTGTGAGGAATAGATAGCAAGCTTGTCTTCCTATCGGCTACGCTTTGAGGAGAATTGACCACCCTTTATGTAAAGCTTTTGGGACTTAAAGGAACAACAAGAATGATTGTATTTGAAGGAGAGGGAAAAGAAAGAAGTGAAGTTTTATCGAAGACCGTATCGCTACAAGGTCGTTCCACCAATTAGTAGAGGTCACCAACCTTAGCCATAAAGGTTAGAGTATCAAGGTCATGATCTAGTCTATCGTGAACCGAATCAAAATGAAGTGATAATAGAATTTTAACGTATTCGCCGTGCAAAACATACATTGAATAACACTGCGCATTGTATGACCAACTTCTAGTCGAGCCGAAATACGATGCACATGTTTAAGATTATGTAAAATACTTCCTGTAAGAAACGGTGCATAGGTCGGCGGCCATCTTTGTTTCTGTAGCCCAGGGCCACACAACTTTGTGCAGTCACCACAGCAGGGGGCTAGTCCGCTGGTAGTGGTGTGTTCAATTCCGATACTTTTTCCCAAATGCAGAGAAAAGTAGAGAAAGCAGTACTAGTACAGAGCCTTTGGTATGACACCGCCGGGGATCGAACTCACGGCCTACCGACTGCAAGGCGAATACTCTACCCACTCGCTTAATGCACCGTTTTAAAGTATAAAGATTAGTAAAATGCAGATTTTTCCTTTAATTTGTGATCATTTGATAAAATACACCATTTCACAAATCTGAATTTTGTCATTTATTCCATTTCAAACAAAAAATCGTTATTAATTTTTCTGTATGATTTGATAGAAACTTACAATACATAAAAGAAACACCCTTAAATAATGAGCAAAAAATACACTTTGTTTTCCAGAAAATACGTTTCTAAACTCTAAGACTAAAAAGCATTTAAAAACTAATTTCTCAAGAGCAGGCGAAGAATTATATACAACGAGAGAAACTAGCAACTTTCTCCGTTAATGGAAACCTCCCCTGTACCACGCCAGAATTAGATATAAATGATCGTCGAAGTCAAATCGTAGCCCATTAAACAATTAAGCACACGTACACGTTTGCGTTTCCATTTACAGCTGAATAGAATGCTCGTTTATTTTCAAGACTCGCTTAAATCATATACTCATTAGGCCATGTTGGTTCCATTATATGGATGGCATCAATTTTCTTTAATTTCCAAAAAGCTTTTGAACATCGTACAAAGTAGCTGAAAATGAGCAAATTTATGCCGTAGATTAGAAATTGAATGTCCGAAAAGCGATGCAAACGCCATAGACAAAGAAATGTGCCAGCAGTGCTTCCATTTTCTTCTATTTTCAAAAAGCTTTTGAACATCGTACAAAGCAGCTGTAAATTTGTGCCATATATTAAAAATTGAATGCTGAAAAAGCGATGCCAACGTTGTAAAAGGCCATAGCCCATATTAAAGTCAAAGTAAAAGATGTGGAAGAGCAAAAATTAATAATCTATATATTTCTGTTAAACCTTCCTGACCATGTGAATTTCAAAATGTATCTGCACGCTCGCACAATTAGATGTTATACATAAAATCAACCAACATGGCAACAAGTAAATCGATTTGAATAATGCTAAACAAAACTGAAATTTCGAAATATTTTAATTGTAATATTTCGTACAAAATACATAATCCAAATACGAATATTCTAGATTTTAAAGATTCTGAAGTAAACAGGAAAAATGGCAAGAAATGATATATCCTTCCAAATACAGCATTTACAATACATAAAACAACACGTAGTTTCACTCCCATTTTCTTCTCCACCATACATTATAATCTACTTCATACGTATCCATTTATTTATTAGTTTCTCTACATTCACTTATCCTTTTATTGATTAAGAAATCATTACGGTAACCCTATTTCTCCTTACTAAAGGCCCATCAAACTACAGCTTTCCTTGCGACGACTAAAAAAAGATTCACACACAATTAATCATGCTCTGTTGAAAAAGATTATACGCGGTTCTATTCGTCAAAAGTGTCTATTTCGCCAGATGTTGAAGAAGAATGGTGATAACGTGTTAAAGACACCCAAGCTGACAATGAGGAAGAGAAGACTGAGGTATTATCAGAATTGATGGTCCTTATACTTCATTTAGCGACGGCCCTACCTCACCATTAGCTTAATGCATAGTTTGGAAAATGAAGGCCTTTTAGGCTGGCATTAGGGCAAATGAGGCTTTTACTTTGCAGTGTACCTTATTACTCGAGTGACTTTCCATTCTGTTTTAATCTCTCGTTTTCTGTTACAGACAATTACTGTAATGAGGTAAGAGCAAGTTTGCAGACTACCATTACAGATCACTTGAGTTTGAAATAGGGTAGTTAGTCCGAAAAGACATTTCTCAGTTATGTAAAGTTTTGAAACTCTTATTAATTATTGTATGTGTGTGTGTGTGTGTGTGTGAGTGTGTGTGTGTGCGCGTGTATGTGTGCCTGTGTGTGTAGGCGCGCTTGTACTGTATGTGTGAGCGTATGCGTACGTACATGTGTGTGCATGATTAATTTTATGTGTGTTTTTGTGCGTTTGGGGTGTATGAACGTATGTGCATACGTATGTGTGCATGTGTATGTGTGACTGCGTGTGTGTGTGTGTCTGCATTTTTGCTCTGTGTGTTCAACTTCGCTTTTGTGTGTATTAGTTTTGTGTGCGTATGTCCTTGTGTTTGTTTTATTAGGATATCCCTTAGTGATACTGTATATCCTTCTTGTAGTCCGAATGGGTGTATGCTTGTTTCTCTTCCACTAGATTCACGATACAATTTCAACCCCTCCCCTCCTCCTTCCCTTCTTAATTCACTAGTCCCTAGTACACAGATTAAAAATCCAACGTCAAACAATCCTTGCGTGTCCCTTAGTCATATTGTACCACTTTTCTTCCTGTAGTCCGAATGTGTGTATGCTTGTTTCTCTTATACTAGATTCGCGATACAATTTTCAATTTCACCCCCCCCCCCCTTTCCCTTCTTAATTCACTAGTCCCTAGTGCACAGATTAAAAATCTAACGTCAAACAATCCCCGCGTATCCCTGTGGACCCCACATAAAACTCTAATTCTCTTCTCTCGCCACGAACAATTGCCGAACGACCTTAAACGACCTTGCCTCGGTGACTAGACCACGAGACGTAATACCCCTACAACATATCATTCAACAACAACAATCCATAACTAACCATAACGCCTTGCAACAAAATAATAAAATCATATTCGCTAAAGCGTTCTTTTGAAAGCAGAACCTATTTTACAACGTATATTCTTGCCTCTTTTGTATACACGTATTACCTTCATATCAATATACAAACTGAAAGGGTGGTTTTATATAGGATTTACGGCGGAAGTATTCCACTTCACGGGGCTTATGATATGCGCTTTAAATCAAATAGTAGCGATGAATATTTTATTACGTTCCGCTCGAACCTCTTTCTGATCGAAGGGCGTTTCGTTTCCACGGCTCACGACAGAAAAATTTCATGTAACAAGCTCTCGTGAGCGAATTTCTTAAACACACTACATGACTTACAGCTTCGTCCAATTTTCAAATAGATGTAATTCTACTATGGTATGGCAGTCAGCAAGATTAAAAATAATATAATATTTGTTTATTTACTTTTATTGTAACTTAAATGTTTAAGACATTTTTTCCGTATATAAGTGGTAGTAGAAAATGAATATTCCTTTTATATTTTTCTCACAGAATACATTTGTTTTATGACATTAATTTTTAGGGTTGTTAAATCGTCATATGTAATAAAGATTATTACAGAAAAACTGTTTCAGAATATATCTTACAGTTTCCGCCCAAGGCAGCATTCTTGTCACTCGTGTAATTTTCTCCCTAATATTCACGTTGCGTGGTATAGCTCAACTGACGACGAAGTCTTTAAGAAAGAGGAATGTTTTTACTCAGGTTTAAATTAAGATTGATCAGACTTTAAATTCTGGATATAGGCCTACTATAGTTCAGATACTCTGTCTTGAGCTTGAGGAACCCTAGATCCAGACAGCCCAATTATAATACCGAATTAATGGCGCATTAAAATGCTAGTTAAAATGCAAGTCGCGTTCTCAAGCAATTTTTATCCACATTTGTCGTAGTTCGTTGGACGATCGTCGTAGGATTTTTAAGCCGGCTGCGACAGAACTAACGGATACAACATCGCATTTTTCGACACATGACACCCGAAGTCTGTACGACACATAGAATGCCCTATTTGCGATCGTACGAAGATAATATGACAGGTTTACAACTGATTGTTTAAGCACCTGAAAATCTCTAGCATTACAGGTAGTTTTTTTTTTTAAGTATTACAATCTAAACTCGTTGCACCAAAAAGGCATAGGGGTAAAATGAATCACGTCAAATTCTGGTCTCCCAATTGCAATTCTTAACACCTTTCATTTATTAACTTAAGTTCACCTTTATCCGTAGGGTAACCTATTTCCGTTGTATACAAAAATATGGTATTTGGGCATCGTTAAGTCGATGGAAGGTAGTTTCACAATGCAATATGTTGAAAATGTTGACTTTTGAAACCAAGTCGTTGACCTGAAATCTCTAAATACTCAGATTTTAAAACAACGAATCTAGGTTACCCCACGGATTAAGGTGAAGTAGTATATTATTTTTACTAATCAAAACTGGTGTACACAGAGGTTTTTCGTGAGAAAGAACTTGAGAAAAACAGTATTACACGTGACTGGGCGCCTTGTATCAAAACACGGAGCTAGTGTGCACTTTCAATTTTGTATTTTGGTTTTTCGTGAGAAAGAACTTAGAAAACAACAGTATTCCGCGTGACTGGACGCCTTGTATCCCAACACGGGCCTAATGTGCACTTTCAATTTGGCAGAGAGTAAGAGAGAGAGAGAGAGACGCGTGTCTCCTACAAAATTGGCCGTACGTCTGCAGGGCTCGAAATACTTTTTTTCTGTATGCCTGCACTCGTGCAGGTAACATGGAAAATTACCTGCACCAGACAAATTTACATGCACCACTTTGAATTTAGGAAGTATGGATCATACTAAAATTGTTCAGGAACCATTGCTATTTTTTTTCCTTTTATACTTAATAGGTGGTAACAGCCAATGCAGCTAAGAACAGTCCACATGCACCTACAATCCTACATCATAGGAAATTTATGTATAAAACCCAGTTCATAGACAAGTTTAGGTTAGGTGCAGGTAGACACCAGTAATACCTGCACAGCTCCAATTTTACCTGCACTAACCTGCATATGCAGGTGGTATTTCAAGCCCTGGTCTGTGATGAAGGCAGCGGTGCGGAACGCTTCGCGTGCCGCCGACCATCTCCCTAATGGCGGTACTGATGCCAGTAATTGCACCAGAATAGGGCTCTCCTACAGGGGTGGAATCGTAGAGTAGAGGCTGACTCCAAGGGAGCGGCGAATGGGAGGTTAATGACCTTTCGGATGCTGGAAAGTTTGTTGTTGCATGGGAGTTAGTTCAGGATTGCGCATGCGCATTCGAACCAGACAGGTCAAAATGGTGGACAGGGGTCAGATAGATTCAGATGCTGGAAAGTTTGTTGTTACATGGATTGCGCATGAGCACTAGAACCGGACAGGTCAAAATGGCGAACAGGGGTCAGATCTTTGAGCAAACTTTAGTCAAGAAAACGGTCAAAAATTTATTTTCGACTATACAGCATTCATGAATATATATAATGTTTCTTAGGGACATATCTCTACCCTCTTTCTTATCTCTGTCCCTCTCTTTCTTTCAGAAAGATTCCACAAAAACACAAACACACCATCATCTAGACCATTTCTTGTCACGCCGACGGGTCTTTTTAAGCTGTATAGCCAAAGACGAAGTGGGAAACTATATTAGTTACAAGTCAAAAGCTATGGGCGACCGACTTTAAACCTAAAATACCTTCTGCTATATCTTAGGATATTTCTTAGTTCAAGGTTAAAATTAATTTGAGTGATCATGAAATAGAAAAACAATATTTGACAGTATTTATAGATACGATACACTCATTTGCGTTTGGGAACGCATTGTAAACACCACATTGAGTTCGAGTCTAATCTTATTAGATAAAGACTTTACGTTAGGGATTGCATCTGTACACCAGTCACAAAAATGGCACTTGAATGAATCGCTTGTTATGTAAAAAGAAACATGTTATTCAGTGACTTGGCAATTCCCGGATTAGATTTGATTCATTTTAGAACGCAGGTGGTTAAAAGACTATAAATAGTCCTTTTTAAGACGGCAATGTAATAATATAGAGAGCCGTGGCTTCCAAATAAAAGATTTTGCACTAAAACCATGTTTGACAAACCTGTTGTAATACCAGAGAGTCGTGGCTTCCATCTAAAATATCTTGCACTAAAACCATGCCTGACAAACCTGATAATCGTCAAAGGTAGTGCAGTGCCTCTCGTACTTGTTTTGAATCCCGGATAGAACTCAATTACGCCGTAAAGTTTCCGATCGATAGTATTTTATGATTCTGTTCACAACATTGCGAACTTAAGATGTGTGTGTGTGTGTGTGTGTGTGTGTGCGCGCGCGCGCGCGAAAAGGTACAACAAAATAGTCCCCTAGCCTTATTGAGGTCGTGGGATAGAGATAGTGGAATATCAATGTCATATACGATATTGGAAGACTCAGCTTATCCCTGTCCTCACACTGCCTTTTTCCTCCCCTACCGAAGTTAGGTACAAGTTATTATACATGAGTCTAGTTAAGAAAGTCGTATAAAAGTGCCTTTCTCAAGGACACAGCAAAGTCAAACCATTAATACCAGAGCTGTAGATCATACTATGTACGTAGATTTAGTGTCTGCTAGCACGTTGCCACCTTGTCATTCTACGAAGTTTGTCAAAGAAAGTATGAACCGAGCTATCCATTTGCTATACGCAGTGATTCTATCACTTATACAACCACTCCGATATTTCCCAGCTTGAAGGAAATTTGCCAGAATGCACTGAAGCAAATCATCCCTTCCTCTTCCATTAATTCTACATTTTGGATAAACATTTTGTGCTGGAAGCTCCTGTCCTAGAACTGTTTATAGAACAAGCTTGCTCGTGGCAAAATAAATTCCAAAGTCAAAGTAGAAGATGTGAAAGAACCGAAATGAAAAATCTGCTGTTAGCCATTCTCCTACGCAGAGGGACCCACAGTCGTGTCCAAACTCCTTGGGGGCACCTCTGCTATCTGACGCACTCAGACAAGTTCCTAGCCGCCCTGCTTATAAATATTAATGAGCTTACCCTTATATGGGCAGTCAGCCGTTGGGGATCGGGCGTAGGAGGATGGTGCTATGTAAGACGTAACATGATTGGCTGATAGCTTTCCAGCGGCCTTTGCGAGATGGCTTTCGTAAACAGAAAGCTCAAGAAATGCCTATTCTCTGATTGACTGACAGCTGGTTTGTGGCGACAATCATAGTAACTGCTGGTAGGCCATGAGATAGCAGAGCCCCATAGGCTGAGTCAGCCAGCCGTTGGGGACCGTGCGTAGGAGGATGCTGTTAGCATATGAGACGGCAGATACGCTGTGTGTTTCATCATTTGTTCAACCATCCTGGCCACTCTGAGAATTTATAATGAAGGCAATATTTTTTTCAAATGCACGCTCGCACCAGTTACGAGGTTCCCAAAGGATGTCATCCATATTGGTTAAATCAACATGGCCTTAGTTCGACCTAAAATATTTGAGTGGCTCACAGTAAGTCATGTTTTTTTAGTAATCTGAAGTAAAACCAACATAAAAAGGTCTCCGACAGAAATACTACTGTCAACTATGATTTTTAAGACGGAAGTTCTTGTCTAAAGATTGTCTCTTGCATTTTTAGTTGAGCGGCGTCCGGGTGCTTTTACTGTCTTCATCTTAAGCACAAATGACGCCAGCTCCAAGCTACCCTAACTGAAGTAGTGATAATGCTCTTACTCCAGGCATACGCCGCTGCATTCTAAGTAAAAGAAGATTATTCTTGACAGACTGTACCAAATTAGACAAACATGGCTACGACAGGATACATCCACAAGGTAGGTTTTGCCTAATGGAATATCAAATACACTTGGAGTGTACGAGTATGCAGAGCCGTAGCTAGGTACTTAAGCGAATGGTTGCATTGATAATTTGGTTTTGTTGTTTGCTGTTATAATACTAGAAGTGGTGCAAGAAAAAGATCACGTTTAGGAGTATCCTTGAAAATAGGTTAAATGTGTTTTTCATTTCCCTAAGGAAACGTATAGCAGCTAAGCATTGCTTTAAACAAATTGTTCAACCAAATTTTTTCTTCAGTTTGCTACTGCTGGAATGAACTCATTTCTATGCCACAGTTGCTTTCTGTCTTGTTGTCTGTAGCTAGTACAAGAGACTTCGTCGTTCTGAATTTTCTTCTCTCTAAGGAAACTTGAGGCATCATTGTATTCCAAACTACGGCAATGGAGAGAACCATCGTGGCTTACGTTTGCTGGCTTAAGCATTGTATACTCATTTCGTAGCCGAGAATCTTGGAGTATCCTTGAAAATAGGTCACATTGCGTTGTCCTTATCCTGTTCTTTGTACTCCAAACTATAACTTGCCTCGAAAACTTGGCTTACCATATACTTTTAGATAGACTGTCCATATGGAAGCATGTTAAAATACACCTTTAACAAGTCTTCATAAATTTGAAGTAATAGCCCCAATTACAATGATCTTAAAAACTCTTCTACAACAGAAATTCACAAGGGTCTTCTTTATACACAATTAGAGAAAACGGGGTGTTAACATGCTCAAACTCAGAAGAAAGCCATATACAGCTACGAAAGAAATCTCACCTTTGACCCCAAATATCTCCGGATTCAACCCAAGGCACCCGACACCTAAAAAGTCAACTAAAATGATGAATTGAACGAATGTTGACCAAAATGGGAAAGCTTAGACCCCACCTGTTCCTTCGGACACAAAAACCCTACAGATTTGGCTAAAAGAAAGGAGAAGTTTCAAGAATTATCGTTGGCACTATAATCTTGCAACGCAACTGTGATGTCTGCCCTCAAGTTTGCCGGCTTAAGCTTCGCCGTAACACAGTTCTTTGCTGTCTAACATGTAGTACAAGGAGAAAAGAACTCATCTCGGAGTATCCTTAAAAATAGGTCGCACAGAGCTTTCCGCCTTTTCCCTTGGGAAACTTCCGTACTTTCATCATGCCCGCGTTTGTCTTGATCACATCATCCCAGCCAACTCACTGACTTCACTTCCCTGATGAAAAAATCAATACGCCGCGGTGCGCCTGATTGAAGGCCTTTGTTTCCCTTCTTCGGCATAACGCCAGTCAATGACGCTTTGAAGAATCTCCAAAAAGCAGCGAACGCCGATAAGTGAAGGGGAAAATGTCCCCCCATACTTTCGCATGCATTCACTTCGATTTTTATTACACAAAGGTGTAATAAGCATGTCATAAGTTTAGGCCGCTAAGTCGTTTTACCGTGCACGCATATAAATAATGTATACGCTCATTGCACTTCTAAGGAACATTTAGAGAAGCCTTTAATGTTATAAGTTGGGTTTCCGGCGACTGGCAGAATTTCAAGGATAGTTTGCAGCAAATTGGAATCAATTCTTGGCCCCCCTACCTTAACGACCTCGCCATACCCTTGTCCCGCCAAATGGGGTTTCTTTGTATCGAACCACCGCTGAGATCGACTGGAGTTCCTTTAAATCATGTTCTTACAGTGTCACGGCTAAGTCAGCATGAAGTTCGTTACAGCATCTCAAGAAGGGGAGAAACTCTTTGAAGTCCCCGTCTGGCTTCTAACAACGAGAACGAATTGTGACGATGAATCATTGGCTGTAGGTAGTAATACTGTGATCTATCTGAAACTCTATTCGACCAATGGGAGGACGCCGTGGAAACCTTGTATGGGAATGATTGACGTCTCGAACGGACGAGGATAATCCACACAAAATGGCGGCATGGACTCCATTTTGAATAACGCGCATCTATATCCCCTATAATGTTAAACTTTATAGAAGCGTTGTAAGGCTGGCTAGCAATACCATTATATGCGATGGCACAAAACGATCTGTTGGACACAAGAACCTTAAAGTTTATTTTACGTTTTGTTTTTAATTTAGGGATGAACAAACGGTTGGCGCCTGCGAATAAAAGTACTTATGTATGTAATCGTTAAACCCTTTCTTTGTGTGATGTTATGTGGAATCTGGGACGTGCGGAGTTTTATGGTCGGAATTTTTTTGTCTATTTGGTTTTGGACAGACAAGGACGATGTGGAATTGCACTGCAGGTTAGTGACTTATATTAACAGTGCCACATACACAGTACAGACAGATGGTAAAGATAGTCTTTCCTTTTACCTCCCCGAACGAAGTCAGGTTCCCATTTTTACACCTGGGTGAAGTGAGGAAGGTCGTGTAAAGTGCCACACATGACACCACCATAGTAGGTACTACATTATGATTTGTTAAGTTAGTTGCAAAAATGACCTTTCGCAAATCTGTGGTTTTCAGCACCCCACATCGGATATCTTTTAATAGTGGCATTACCGGCAATAAAAATGGCGTTTAGCAATTAAAATAATGCACTTCAAATGTAAGCAATTTTACTGTGCTTTACGAGAATGGGATGTTCAACACCATTATCTTTTTTTTTATTACTGACACACGGTATGACTTCACCAAGCGTTTACCTCCGCCCATAAAAACAATTGTTTCTGTTATTGCTTGTGACTGACCTGTCTGTCTGTCCATGTGTGTGTTTGTGTTTACGGATATTTGTGGTAAGTTGAATTCTAGAACCTCTGGACAAATTGTAATGATATTCGGTATGTGGGAAGAGGTAAGAAAGTCAATTTTGGCCCCCTGGTGTGTGACCTTGGTACTGCAGCAGAACTTCAGTTTTTTCTACCCTTTGTCCTGAACATGCTGTGGATTTCCGGAGTACCAGATATTGCGCACATTCTAACTATCGTTACACCTTCTTTCCACTGGCGAATTTTGTAGATGAAGAACGATTTTTTTTCTCCGTTTAGTGTGTCTCGTGCCTCGTAAACCGTCCTTTCACATCGTGTATTATATTCCATAAATAGATTCAAGCGTCACTAGCAACATTTTTGTACAAATGCAGAATGTTTTCCCTCTAGCCTTGTGTCAAGCTTTTCGCATACAATACAATACCATTATGCTTGCTCCAAAGTTTTGTGCGCGAGTGAAAATAATTAGGGCTATGAATGGGGATATCTGAGTGGCCTGACGTGATAGCTAGTCCAGATAGACAGTCCAGGTAGCCAGGCCTGATGCACAGCCTAGCCTTTTCCGTAAACCCTTTCCGCTAGGAGGAAAAAGAAAAAGTACACAGCAAAGCAGTTTGTTTTCTCCTTCGGGAAAACATAATAAAAAGCCAATGTCTGTTACCTTACTATTGCAATGGCAATCTAGAGAGGGGGAGGGGGGGCTTACGGGAACGGTAGAAATAATTACCACGCTTGTTCTTTCAAACAAACTTGAACAGAAGTGTCAAGGTTCTATTTATCTACTTTCTCTAAGGCCTTGATTTGTTCTTTAGCACATTTTTGCGTGGCCATCTTAAACATTAAGTGGCAACCTAAAAGCCGAATACGTCACCAAAAAACGTGTCTTTGCTCCCCCAGGATTCGAATTAATCACGACGAATAAGATACTCCTTTCAGTCTACCGATGTGTTTTACACGAGGACTCGCATTTTGACGTCTCGGACGTATTGGAAACTATTCCGTCGTTGACAACTCCATTCGTTTCCCCACTGTTGCAATACGGTGCGCGATATTCAAATTGATGTCGGCTGTCACAGGTATAGCGTAGTTGAACTGAGCTTCTCGATATATCCAGTGCCTACCGACTTGTCGTTGCATTTGTCTTGTCTAAGCTGGATATGATGAATTTCAAAGCTTGAAATCAATCTTAGGGGAAACCGATTTCAACTTGTCACAATGAAATACTTCAGTGAAGAGTAGGAAAGCTTTCTTTATGAACACATAACATGCTTGTTGCCTGCAAAGGATCGTAAGGAAATTCATATTGTTTTGCTTGTCTGTTTGTTTGTTGGTATTTTGTATTCGGTAAACAGACTAATGGGGTACATAACAAAAGTTTGTAAATGAACAGTACAAGCTGCATATCCGGACAAATTCATTTGATCCACTCACACCGGGAAGACCCCCTACTCTTTCCCAGAATTAGAAGTGTGGTGGGTTTTTAAATGTACTCATAGGGTGACTCTCAATTTAACGTCCTATCCGAGAGACGTCACCAACAACAGCTTTCTACTCATTTTCACCTGAGTAAAGAAACGCAATAGAATATAGGCGGTAGCGCCGCATTGCGAGATCCTATGGAAGTGCAGTTTTCATATGTGTGGAATTGCGAGTAGTAACAAGATCTAACGCGTGTACGTTATACAGTTGTTTGATGTCTGTAAGTTGCGTTAAAAAACAATATAAAAGTGTTGGTTATCTTTTTCAAAGTTCATCTTTCTTCTCAGCAGCTAAATTTGGGATTATTTCGTTCCAAACTTTCACTTTCTCTGACTTGAGCCCAACGCCAGTGGTCGGCACCACGTCCAGCTTCATGTAGACCGGGTTGTCAGGTGTGTACTGAGGCCAGGTCGGCAGGGAGGGGCTGTCAGTGGGGCCGCCGGCGGAGTCGGACGGGTCGCTGGAACGCATCAAATCAGATTCAGTGAAAACTCAAAGTTGCAATATCCTAAAAGATACCACTTTATAAAAGGATGTTACCCAATATGCTATATTTTGCCGTCTAAATCTAATATCTGTCCATGTATCAGTCAATGTACAAATTACCCCCATACAGAGCCCTGTCATAAATATACCTTAGGTAGCCCTGCCTAGCTAACCAGGTTGAGTTTTCCCATTTTGTGGGCATGGCCTCTAACCAGCTGTTAACCAATCAGAGAACTGGCTTTATCTGAAGAGATTACTCAGGTGACGCTCTGATTGGCTAAGAGATGACGCAGGGTAGACACAAAAGTGGAAACCTCAGCCCAGTCGAGCAAGTCTTCCAAGGTATATTTACCCCGACGAAAATCTGATTTATCTCATATTTCAACCGGTACTTTTTACAACTATTATCAAGAATCAAAACCAGTATGATCTGTTTTTTCGCTGTAATTCAAATGTCTACATGTTGTATTCAATGTGTTATGTTCTGTCTAGTGGTGCCGTTAATACAAGCCAGTTTGCTTGAATGCCGCACCACTGTGTACTGTATAACATTCATATGTTGCAATAAAAAAAAAAAGATTTGAAAATCTTTGTATACTATGAGAATGTGTTTGACATTGGTTAGTTCTTACCCAGTTCGTGCAAAGTTTGCCCAATACGCCATCATGCTCAAACTGACGTGCTCGTCCGTCTTAGAGTAGTTTATGGGGGTTTCAGGAACGTCCACGAACGGTAGTCCGAGAACCATGAACAGATCGTCCATGTGGTCACACCCCACCCAGTCGGGTCTGTTCGGGTGGATGGAAGGTCGGTACCGGTTCTCGTAGAGGAAGACACGCCCTCCAGCGACTGACAATCAAAATACACGCAAAGACTTACTTCATGCTTGTTCAATCACGTTTTCTCTGTGTACACACAGAATTAGTAGCGCGGTATATAGACTAACAAAATAGCCAATGAGAGAAAGACACGCCCTCCACTGGCTGTAAATAAGGGATAAAAATACCTATGATCAGTCAAAATAATGTTTTGTTTCTGGTTACTTGACCGATCCGTAAGCAAACATCCTTTTTAGTCGGTCAATTGTAAATATAAATGATATTAAATAATATTTCATATTCTTTTTTGTGATAATTGTCAACAACTATTGTATTCTTTTCACGTGAAAAAAGATTGCAGTTTGGTGACGTTGGGGCACAATTTTGATGTGAATTTTGGTCCATCAGTGTTTATCACACAATTTTAAAAGTTATACTAAAATTGTAATGGATTTCTTTAGTTTGTTAACAATTCAGGAGAAGAACATTTAATGTTCATATTATTGTAATAATTTGATAATACTATACATTACCAACAAATGTTTGCTGAAGACATAAAGCTGAACAAGGAAAAACAACTAATGACTAATCTTCAACTAGATATGTTTATGGAATGGCAATCCCTGAGTGTAAAAGACGCATACACAAAGGTTACGACACGAATCAAAATTCATAAGGAACCTATGGCATGATATATTATTTGCATCTAACTTGATGATCTTACCAGTATGCCTGTCAGCCGCCAGACTTGTGGGGCCCACGAACATGTAGTCCCCAAACGCATGTGACAGTTGGCACAGGATCGCAATTGGGTCGTCGGGCGTTGTCGGATGCTGATATTCAGCGGCGATGGTGTCCGCCATCTTGTTCAAGTTTGGATTATCCTGAAATTAAGTAGAATCATCCAATCATCAGTTTTGAAAGTAACTATATAGCAAGATCCACCAACAGTTTTTTTCAACTGGACCGTATTTTCAAGAATTAGACGATAATTGTTACACTTATAATATTTACTTGAAAATGTATATATCAAACTCCTGTACGTTTGGGACGGCATTGTAAACAACACATTACTCTTTACGTATATATGTAAATTTGTTTGGGATCTCATCTGTAAGCAGCGACACCTATACTGCAGTGCAATGTGAAATAGTCATAAATGCTCTAAGAAATGTCACAGACGGTCACTAAACAAACTTCTTGGGTGAATTTGTACAAAGAACATGGTTATTCAGTGAGTAGAAACAAGAAGATGTAACAATAACGCAAATTGATTAGATAATGAAAATGAAAATTGACAGATCAATAATCATAAAGACTTCAGGATGGTAAGCGTACCTTGTAAGGTATTAAAGTTGCCACCTTCACAAAATTGATAAAGTCCTCTTTGGACATCCCAACAAGAGGAGCCCTTTGTGTTGTGGGTAGCATTATCCACCCGAACACGTGGTTGTTAACTCCTAGAAGATACTCCGCTTTGTTAACTTCTGTTTCTGGGTCCATGGCGTCAGACTTCAGAAATACTCCATCCACAACTGGTAGAAAGGTCATTAAACCTAGCATTTGCTGAATGGGAGCCACTTTTTCCAGAAGCTCCTCAACTGGTTCCTCTTTCAGACAGGCGGCAATGGATGAGGTGTCCTCCGTATCGCATCCGGCAGCTTCCGCCAACATCTTCGTCATCAGAAGTGGTTGCTGGTTGATCGGCATCGTTTTGTCCACGCCACTCTGTGAGATGGCTCTGTGGAACAGACCATTACTGAGGGGTGAGAGAAGATGATAGGACACACTTACGCCGCCTGCAGAATCTCCAAATATGGTGACTCTTTCTGGGTCTCCGCCGAAGTTTCGGATGTTCTCCTTCACCCAGACCATGACACGGACCTATAAATGAAGGGAAATGTGTCATTCAAGAAACAATATAAGTCGCTATTCTCTCATACCAGGCCCAACGTTTTTATTCCTTTAGGCTTAGGTCCTAATTCCCAACCCGGGGCCCGGCCGAGATGTTTGCGGATTTACATTTTGTGTGTTTTGTTGCCTTTTTATATTTTTCGTTAACCGATAGCTACCTGGCCGGGCCCCGAGTTGGAAATTGGGACCTAAGCCTAAGCAAGGTCCCTAGTACAGGTCTGCGATTGGCCCTTTCATTCCTGTATTAGTACTGGCCAGCTTCGGCCAATCAGGTACTCCACCTCCCTAGATTTTAGTGAAAGGTGCCAGCCAATCACGTTGTCTATTATTTGTAAGGAGCAATGTGATTGGTCAGCACTAATGTGGTAATGAGGACACCTTACAGGCCAGTACTCCAGGGTCGTTGATTGACATTTTCAACAAGCGGTGGTTTAAAATGAGAGGGTGGCAGCGGCACACTAAAGCAGAACATATTACACTAAGAAAAATTATGCCATAGTTCGTGTCGAACTTGAAAAAATTGCCACTGACCTGATCCAGGAATCCGTAGTTTCCTGGCATGTTCTCGTCCCCCGTACTGAGGAAACCCAGCACACCGAGACGGTAGTTGAAGGAGACCACCACGACGTCTTGGTGAGCAGCAAGAGACTCAAATCCGGGAAAAGACCCCATCCCGACGGACAGAGCACCTCCATGGATCCACAGAAGAACCTGTATGTAATATTCGTTGATGTATAACTTTAGCATTTTTCATGACTGTAAACTAGAGAAAGTATCACAGTCCAAGATACCCAGTGTATCACGTAAGAAATACTGTACAATGAACGAAAGAACAGACTTGTTTCACGTGACTTGTATCACATTTCACCCCAGGTCACATGACTACTATGTCTACTACGCTGAAGAAAGATGGCTGATATGCCTTCTGAACGCTTCTCACCATGCGTAACAGTTTAATTCTTTATGTTCAATATTTATCTTACAATAAAAATCTTAGCTTTTGTAAATTATAGAACATGTATGAATTGGCTGACCGCGATCTCTGTCCCTTTTTGGCGTTTATTGACGAATATACATGAATGTCAAAGAAAATGACAAACCAGGAAGAATAGCTGGCTTCAGGTTAATAGTATGTATCTCTTGTAGTGTGTTTCTATGCCTCACCGGTAAAGCGGCATCCATTGCTACAGTTGGAGTAAAGATGTTGAGTGTCAGACAGTCCTCGCTCATGGTCATGTTCACCCCAAGCTTAATAGGAAAGTCAATCATGTTGAAATGCAGGACATTTTGCGGACAGTAAGGACCATACTCCACGGCCTCCCTGACCCCCTCCCACGGGGGGGCAGGCTGGGGCGGGCGGTACCGGAGGTCTCCAACAGGGGGCGCTGCGTACGGGATGCCCAGGAAAGTGTAGATCGGTTTGTCGGGAAGGTCGGTTGTGTGTGCGGTTGTTCCACGGACTTGTCCGGTCACCGTGGACACAACTGGACTTTCATCTTGATCGTTTTCGGCACCTTGAATTGAATAAAATGTAGATTACATTCTCTTTATTGAGTATGCCAAATCACCCCCCCCCCCTCCAACAATCCATTGAAAAATGTATCTTGGAGCTTCCCTACAGCACATGGGGTAGTCCAAAGGCAAAAGTAGGGTCGTCAAAATTTATTTCTATTTTCAAATTCATGTAATGGTTTAATTGTTCAACCATACAGTCAGGGGTGCCCAACTAGCCTGTGGCTATTATAATGGGCTATTGTCATCAAATTTACACAAAATCATAACAATATTTTGAGCATCAGGGGTACCCTACCCGATAATGGTTCATTCGGAGACCTTTGACCAAATAAACTCTTAGGTTCATAGTCTCAATGTGTCTGTAAATTTTTTAACTTTCTTATCGGTAAAATGTTTGCATAAAGGTAAAGACACCTGCACAAAAGAGCCAATTGACGTAAATCACTTTTAGTAGAAGTAACACAAAATCATACGGAAACTTTGGGAAAGTCTTCCAATTTACTTCGATGTTAGCTTATACGGATTAGCACGAAAAATCTTTAAGGTTTGAACCTGACACAGTGTAGTGCTCATGTATGAACAAACTAGTATATCAACACTATCGTTATGGTGGATGTAAACACAAGAATAATGACGATATTCTTTAAACACTTACCGTAAGACGAAACAAAGAGCCATGTGGCTACAACTGCGTAAAACACATCAACTCCTCTTGCCTCCATGCTAAGCCTATGTCACGCCCTCCACTGTTGCAAGAACACCGACTAGTCATACGTCGTTATCGAGAGCATCGGTGATGTTTACTTAGTGACACTGGCTAAGCTTTGTTTGACTTCTCGAACGTGTGTTTTGGAGGTCAAAACGATTACAAGAAAGACACCGTCCACTTAT
The DNA here is from genome assembly GCF_000003815.2 of Branchiostoma floridae. Classification (NCBI taxonomy): domain Eukaryota; kingdom Metazoa; phylum Chordata; class Leptocardii; order Amphioxiformes; family Branchiostomatidae; genus Branchiostoma; species Branchiostoma floridae. The sequence goes on along the minus strand of NC_049991.1, from coordinate 6,615,854 downwards.
AGCTATAATTCTTGAGAATTCTTGTTTTCAAGCTGTAAAATGTGAATATATTTGATTAAACTGCTGGCAAACCTCCATACCGTATCAGCCACACGGTGATTTACATCATTCACCCGGACGGGAGACCTGGCGCATCCACGTCTCGTATCCAGCTAAAAGTAGAACTTTATTGCACGACATTTGTACATGGTACAATTGTATGGCAACAACTATTACACAAAGTACAAAATAGGTGTATAGAATAAGAATTAACGTCCTTATTAACATAGCAAAAAGGGCTAAAACAAGATATAATGTTACAATCGAGTTGGGCTAATCATGGCTTTCATTATTCTTTCTAATAACAAAGCTTTGTTACTTTGATATATTTGCCTAACTTTGCATTATGGGAGTTGTGGCATCTAAAGATATATACAAATCTGTCTTTAGCATCGAGGTTCTTGATATCTGCTGTAATAGATTCTAGAAATGTGAATAGCTCATTACGTAAAATAGTTTATTTAGAACATTCCATTAAAAAGTGAAATTCATCTTCAATATGCTTTGGACAGAAAGGGCAGAACCTTTGGTCAGGGGCTACATTGTAATATCTGCCTGTTTCAATATTCAATTTATGGCTACTGATTCTTAACTGAGTTATCGCTTTTCGAATTTCAAAATTATCTATATCATAAAGGTATCTTTCTTGTTCATAACATTCTTTTGACTTGCTCAGAAAAGACAGTTTTGAATTGTTTTCAATAGAATTAAACCAATACTGTATATATGTATCTTGTAGCCGGAGGCGTAGTTGGTTGACAATATAATCTACATTATAAGCCTCAGGTTTCATCCATATGTGTCCCAAGCCATGGTAACAGAGAATGCCCTTAACATGATTAATCCAGTCTTGATTATCAGTAAATACAGTGTTGTATGCATCGCGAAGTAGAGAGTCCTCAGATAAGTTTACCAAACGGTGCCAGTATTTAATGAGCTGAATTCTAGTAGATATTATAATTGGAAAAGTTCCTAACTCTCCTCGCACGCCGTCGTTAGATGATTTTGAATGAACACCAAGTAGAAATTTTTGAAAACGTGTGTCGAGTATGTCAAATTCCGGTATATCTAAAGGGAGGCGTGTGTTATCGATTGAAAAATCATCCTTTTCTAGATAAAGCCCTGACGCATGTCTTAAAAACATGTCTTTGTCTGTTCTCCTTTCAAAATTAATAATATAAGAATGAGTTAGATCAGTACAAGTGCTCTTTCGAATTGACAGTGGAATATTATCGTCGATCTGAAGTTGGAAAAAGAAAGGGTATGCCACCCCGTATAAGGGGCGGTATAACCCCAACGGTGCTGTAATACACCGTATGGCTATGACTGACTGACTGTGTCTGTGTTAAACAAATTCCTCTGTTCGGGGATGAAACTGACCCCTCTAGGGGGGGGGGGGTATGTTAGGCGGACCACTACGTACTTTAATCGGGCTAGGCGAAGACTAGAAATCGAATACAAATAGAGCAGCAATGATGTACACACAAATCATAAGCCATAAAAAGCACAAAAGCTTTATTGACACAACAAGTGGTAAAGAGACTGCAAGATCGACTCATTTAAAAGTGTACTCAATTGCAATAGAGTAAACATAGACTACAAGAATCTGGTTGACTTTCAAAGACTTGCTATAGTTACTGGTTTGACATCTATCCTTAAACTGACATCAAAGCTCATCTTTCTTCTCAGCAGCTATTTGAGGAATGACTTCGTTCCAGAGCTTCATTTTCTCTGGCTTGTACCCCACTTCTGTGGTCGGCACCACGTCCAGCTTCATGTAGACCGGGTTGTCAGGTGTGTACTGAGGCCAGGTCGGCAGGGAGGGGCTGTCAGTGGGGCCGCCGGTGGAGTCGGACGGGTCGCTGAAAAGCATCAATTCAACAGTGGAACTTAAAGAAGCAAGATCCTAAAGGATATAACGGTAGAAATAGATGCCAAGGCACACGAACAAATAAACAAGTGTTACAAAGTTTGAGTTTTGCCCCGACAAAACGAAAATACTCGCCATGAATGTTCAGTTAATCTCGCCGGCCTTCATCAGATAGATGATTCACTCGGCTGACGTTTTGGAAGTTGGAAATGCGATGACGTCAAGGGCGAATCAAAAGTGGCGGGATGACGTCATCACACTTCCGACTTCCGAAATGTCAGCGCAGTGAATCATTCATCTGATAATAGTCAGCGAAATCGACTAAAAGTTCACATTGAGTGTTTTCGGAAAGCTCAATCTTTGTAACTATGCATTCTACCAACACAGATGAGTTTTCAGTCGAAGTAAACAAGTGATAACTGTTTACCCGGTTCGTGCGAAGTTTGCCCAGTACGCCATCATCTCGAGGGTGACCTCCTCGTCTTCTTTGCTGTAGTTTATTGCTTTGACAGTTCTAGTTGCCTCGAGGAACGGGAACCCCCACAGCATGAAAAGGTCGTCTCCGTGCTCACATCCCACCCAGTCGGGTTTGTTCGGGTGGATGGAGGGTCGGTACTGGTTCTCGTACAGGAAGACACGACTACCGGCATCTGTTGGTGAGGATTCAAGAATCAAGGTCAACTGTAAATTCACCTTGCTGTTGTATTACTACAGACGGCTGGTACCCATCTGAGTAATAAGGTTGTTTACGTGCTCGAGACATCTTCCCGAAGATAAGACATGTGCGCCATTTTGACATATGGATAGCTAGGGCAAATATATGATTTCATGTATTGACATAAATACGTAAGTTATTGTAGAAGAAAGGTTTCTATTGCTATCAGTTCATCAAGAGAAAAACGAAAACTAGCAATGTAGCATGACGACCTGTAAAGCAATACAAAACTGAGGTCCGCTTTCACGTTATGCAGATAGAACACGTGACCCAGTGAGCAGCGGATCATAGGTTGCAGGAAGTCTATGGCGCCCACCGTCTCTATTCAGGGATGGTTGTGAAGCTCTGATGTAGATAGCGTCTTTAATCCCTGCAACCTATGATCCACTGCTCGCTGAGTCACGTGTTCTATCTGCATAACGTGACGTCACGACAGCAGTGGTTTGTTTATTCCTTGACAACGTGAAGTCGAAAATTTGGGTGAGTCAAATTTTTGTGTGGGAAATTACAGTTCAACTATTTCAAGAATGACTTTTACCAACACAGATGAACTTTCAAGTTAATAAAAGTGAGGTGTATAGAAATGCTATATACTCACCGGTATGACTCTCTGCGACAAGAATTGTGGGAGCTGCAAAGTAGGAATCTCCCGAGGTGTGTGTAAACTGGTACAGGATTGACATCGGGTCGTCGGGATTAGTCGGTTTGTACTCCGCGACAACGGCATCCACCATCTTGTCCAAGTTTGGATTGCTCTGATCGTGATATCAGAAGGAGCATATATGAGAATAAGCATACAATGTTAGAGTTCTTTACAAAACACATTCAATTGAACCCTTTCAGTCCATTTCTATTGTGTTTTGGGGTAATGTGTAGACAAAAAACGTATTTTAGAAAATTCATGCTTGTCGATCCAAGATGGCGGAGAAATGACATCGTTGGCAACAAAAGACTTGGCAGAATCAGATTCCAAAAAGGTACTCTTCATGGCGGAATTTCCCTTTCACACGGTTTTAGCCCAAAATATGACATCATGAAGTCATAATTACGTCATATAACGTCATAACAATACCAAAATTACAGAAAATATAAACTATACCAGTACATTACCCCTCCAAAGTTGGAGATCGTAACCCAAGACGTTTTTAAATTACGAAGGGCGTAACCCAAGACGTTTTTAAATTACGAAGGGGGGGGGGGGGGGTCAAAAGAGCAAAAGAGTAGTTAATTAAGGGTATTGCAAATTAATCAAACGTGTTGCGTACTCACATGGTGGATAAATGACATTGTTGTTTTGAGGAGTTTCACAAATTCCTCTTGAGTTATGCCATCGTGAGGGTCCCCTTCAAGAAAGCTTGAGAGCCCCATCCAGCCACCCTCGTGGTTGTTGAATCCAAGAAGATAGTCTGCTGTGTTGATTTCTCCATTCTTCATCAGATCCGAGGGGTCAGTCGTCAGAAATGTTCCATCAACCACCGGTACAAGATACGCCATTGGCCCTAAGGCCTGGAATGCATCAAGAAGCTCTTCAGGTGACTTCTCTTTCAGACAGGCCGTTAGGATTGCCGTGTCTTCTGTCGACTCGCAACCGGCGTTTTCTGCGATGATCTTAGTGACTGCGAGTGGCTGGGGGTTGACGGGGAATGTTTTCCAGGTACCGCTCTGTGAGATGGCTCTTTGGAACAGACCTTTACTGAGGGGTGACAGGAGTTGGTAGGAAACGCTGATGGCGCCTGCCGACTCTCCAAATATGGTGACTCTTTCTGGGTCTCCACCGAAGTTTTGGATGTTCTCCTTCACCCATTCCATGGCACGGACCTGTATTGTTAGAAGTTAGTCCACATGTTATAAAACAATGACGTAATAGAACACAATAAGAATATAAAGGGTTTGTATTAAATTAACTGCACCATTTTGATGCCACTGACTTAATCCAGGAAGCAGAAGTTTCCTGGAATTCTTTAATCTCCCGTACTGACGAAACAATCACACCAAGAAGGAGTTGACAAATGATAAAAATATTTGGTACGTATATGTCTTAAGTGATGCTTGTTTCACCGTAAAGCTTGCAATATTGTCTTTAATTTAATTACAATGTCACAATCTATACTTTTTTAGCAGAACAACCCACTGACCTGATCCAGGAATCCGTAGTTTCCTGGCATGTTCTCGTCCCCCGTACTGAGGAAACCCAGCACACCGAGACGGTAGTTGAAGGAGACCACCACGACGTCTTGGTAAGCAGCAATGGCCTCCCATCCAGGAGGTGAACCGTAAAAACACATTAAACCTCCCCCGTGGATCCACAAAAGGACCTGCGAAGAATATTACAAGTTCGATTGGGTCAGAGAAAAGTTACGTTTGAGAAAAAAACATAATGATTTTAAAGATCCAGTTTATGTGCAGTTTACAAGAATGATTAAGCAAAATAAAACAAAGAACCTTGACGTTTGGGACCGTATCTGTAAGAAGCGACACCTTTGCTGCAGTGTAATGTTAAATAGTCAATATTAGTAATACCCAAGAGGAAAATTTAACATAGGTGGAATATGGTTTGTTGGCTGTGTACAAAGAACCTCGTTATTCAATGACTAACCAACCTGTGTCCTACCATTTTTTTTCACAAATAACGATTCCTATTTTGTTCCTGTTTTGCTTTTGATTGACATACGCAAATGAAGGCCCTATTGATCATCGGATTTTACCAAGGCAAGTATAGTTGATAGGAAGTTGATATATAAGGTACTGTCAGAACTTACCGGTAAACTGGCATCTGGATCTACAGTCGGAGTGTAAACGTTGGCCGTCAGACAGTCCTCGTTCATGGTCATGTCCTCTCCAAACGCGATAGGTGCTTCTAGCTGGCTAAGCATGGTAAGATTTTGCGGACAGTAAGGACCATATTCCACGGCCTCCCTGACCCCCTCCCACGGGGGGGCAGGCTCGGGCGGGCGGTACCGGAGGTCTCCAACAGGGGGCGCTGCGTACGGGATGCCCAGGAAAGTGTAGATCGGTTTGTCGGGAAGGTCGGTTGTGTGTGTGATCATTCCATTAACTTTTCCACTCACGGTGGACACAACTGGTCCCGCATCCTGGCCAGCTGAGGCACCTATCGGGAAAGAAAATGTGTTTACTATGTCTAATCTTAACATTCTGTTGGGTATTGGCTCACACTAAGTCCTATACTTAAGCATAGGGCGCGGTCATGGCGGCCGTTGCCATGGTAACGGCGGGTCTGACGGTAACAAAAATGTTACAGTTCAAGTCAGCCGACATCAGTACCTAACATATCAGTCAGCAGCCTAGCCTGACTAAAATCTGGGGAATTCCCATTGTGGTTAAAGGTAGCAGAACACAGTTTTTCGCCTATGGGGATTTCTATAGTTAAGGACCCCAAAGTGAGGTGGTTCGACGACTCAAAAAATATATCAGGGTGCAAAAGTAATTAACAAGAATTCGATATGTTGGAGTTGAGGGTATAATCTACAACATATTTGAAAATGAGATGAAGTTTGCCTGCTCGTTTTCCCAGAAAGAACACTTTGAAATGACCCCCAGCGGAGGTCACCATACTGCAGCCGACACACGGAAGTAGCGGGAACCGGATTCGTGCGCGAAATTCTACCCAGCCAAACAAACATCGTAACCCAACTCATATGGCCTCAAAACTTACACATTCCTCTACTATCCACCACAGTTTCCGACTCGCTGACGTGCACAGAAAAATTTCTATGGCTTTTCAAGAACTGCGACGCCCTATTTTGTGCCCGACCTACTTATGTCCACGGGGGTCGCCCATAAATACTGTGTTATGCGACCTTAAGCAAACTTGATCTTGGATTTTTTTTCGCTCATACGATAAAACTAGTCAAGATACAAAACCCTACCAAATTTTAGAACAGAAATCCAAATGGTGCCTGAGATATGGCCAACTTTGCACTTCGACGCCTAGCACAGGTGTCGGCCCCGTACAAGGGCTATCTGAGGGACCGCTAATTGGTCTCATTATCTCAACAAATGTAATATTCTGGCTGACTTTTTCTTCTACAATGTGCTTGCCAGACCTTATTCTAACGTTCTGAGTGATTGGGGTTGGGGTTTAGTCTTTTTTTCGGCGAAAAAAAGGGGGGGGGGGGGTAGAGCGGGTATTGGCTCACACTAAGTCCTATACTTAAGCATAGGGCGCGGTCATGGCGGCCGTTGCCATGGTAACGGCGGGTCTGACGGTAACAAAAATGTTACAGTTCAAGTCAGCCGACATCAGTACCTAACATATCAGTCAAATTCAACGCTATTGCCCGTCCCTGGGGAATTCCCATTGTGGTTAAAGGTAGCAGAACACAGTTTTTCGCCTATGGGGATTTCTATAGTTAAGGACCCCAAAGTGAGGTGGTTCGACGACTCAAAAAATATATCAGGGTGCAAAAGTAATTAACAAGAATTCGATATGTTGGAGTTGAGGGTATAATCTACAACATATTTGAAAATGAGATGAAGTTTGCCTGCTCGTTTTCCCAGAAAGAACACTTTGAAATGACCCCCAGCGGAGGTCACCATACTGCAGCCGACACACGGAAGTAGCGGGAACCGGATTCGTGCGCGAAATTCTACCCAGCCAAACAAACATCGTAACCCAACTCATATGGCCTCAAAACTTACACATTCCTCTACTATCCACCACAGTTTCCGACTCGCTGACGTGCACAGAAAAATTTCTATGGCTTTTCAAGAATTGCGACGCCCTATTTTGTGCCCGACCTACTTATGTCCACGGGGGTCGCCCATAAATACTGTGTTATGCGACCTTAAGCAAACTTGATCTTGGATTTTTTTTCGCTCATACGATAAAACTAGTCAAGATACAAAACCCTACCAAATTTTAGAACAGAAATCCAAATGGTGCCTGAGATATGGCCAACTTTGCACTTCGACGCCTAGCACAGGTGTCGGCCCCGTACAAGGGCTATCTGAGGGACCGCTAATTGGTCTCATTATCTCAACAAATGTAATATTCTGGCTGACTTTTTCTTCTACAATGTGCTTGCCAGACCTTATTCTAACGTTCTGAGTGATTGGGGTTGGGGTTTAGTCTTTTTTTCGGCGAAAAAAAGGGGGGGGGGGGTAGAGCGGGTATTGGCTCACACTAAGTCCTATACTTAAGCATAGGGCGCGGTCATGGCGGCCGTTGCCATGGTAACGGCGGGTCTGACGGTAACAAAAATGTTACAGTTCAAGTCAGCCGACATCAGTACCTAACATATCAGTCAAATTCAACGCTATTGTCCGTCCCTGGGGAATTCCCATTGTGGTTAAAGGTAGCAGAACACAGTTTTTCGCCTATGGGGATTTCTATAGTTAAGGACCCCAAAGTGAGGTGGTTCGACGACTCAAAAAATATATCAGGGTGCAAAAGTAATTAACAAGAATTCGATATGTTGGAGTTGAGGGTATAATCTACAACATATTTGAAAATGAGATGAAGTTTGCCTGCTCGTTTTCCCAGAAAGAACACTTTGAAATGACCCCCAGCGGAGGTCACCATACTGCAGCCGACACACGGAAGTAGCGGGAACCGGATTCGTGCGCGAAATTCTACCCAGCCAAACAAACATCGTAACCCAACTCATATGGCCTCAAAACTTACACATTACTCTACTATCCACCACAGTTTCCGACTCGCTGACGTGCACAGAAAAATTTCTATGGCTTTTCAAGAACTGCGACGCCCTATTTTGTGCCCGACCTACTTATGTCCACGGGGGTCGCCCATAAATACTGTGTTATGCGACCTTAAGCAAACTTGATCTTGGATTTTGTATCGCTCATACGATAAAACTAGTCAAGATACAAAACCCTACCAAATTTTAGAACAGAAATCCAAATGGTGCCTGAGATATGGCCAACTTTGCACTTCGACGCCTAGCACAGGTGTCGGCCCCGTACAAGGGCTATCTGAGGGACGCTAATTGGTCTCATTATCTCAACAAATGTAATATTCTGGCTGACTTTTTCTTCTACAATGTGCTTGCCAGACCTTATTCTAACGTTCTGAGTGATTGGGGTTGGGGTTTAGTCTTTTTTTCGGCGAAAAAAAGGGGGGGGGGGGTAGAGCGGGTATTGGCTCACACTAAGTCCTATACTTAAGCATAGGGCGCGGTCATGGCGGCCGTTGCCATGGTAACGGCGGGTCTGACGGTAACAAAAATGTTACAGTTCAAGTCAGCCGACATCAGTACCTAACATATCAGTCAAATTCAACGCTATTGCCCGTCCCTGGGGAATTCCCATTGTGGTTAAAGGTAGCAGAACACAGTTTTTCGCCTATGGGGATTTCTATAGTTAAGGACCCCAAAGTGAGGTGGTTCGACGACTCAAAAAATATATCAGGGTGCAAAAGTAATTAACAAGAATTCGATATGTTGGAGTTGAGGGTATAATCTACAACATATTTGAAAATGAGATGAAGTTTGCCTGCTCGTTTTCCCAGAAAGAACACTTTGAAATGACCCCCAGCGGAGGTCACCATACTGCAGCCGACACACGGAAGTAGCGGGAACCGGATTCGTGCGCGAAATTCTACCCAGCCAAACAAACATCGTAACCCAACTCATATGGCCTCAAAACTTACACATTCCTCTACTATCCACCACAGTTTCCGACTCGCTGACGTGCACAGAAAAATTTCTATGGCTTTTCAAGAACTGCGACGCCCTATTTTGTGCCCGACCTACTTATGTCCACGGGGGTCGCCCATAAATACTGTGTTATGCGACCTTAAGCAAACTTGATCTTGGATTTTTTTTCGCTCATACGATAAAACTAGTCAAGATACAAAACCCTACCAAATTTTAGAACAGAAATCCAAATGGTGCCTGAGATATGGCCAACTTTGCACTTCGACGCCTAGCACAGGTGTCGGCCCCGTACAAGGGCTATCTGAGGGACCGCTAATTGGTCTCATTATCTCAACAAATGTAATATTCTGGCTGACTTTTTCTTCTACAATGTGCTTGCCAGACCTTATTCTAACGTTCTGAGTGATTGGGGTTGGGGTTTAGTCTTTTTTTCGGCGAAAAAAAGGGGGGGGGGGTAGAGCGGGTATTGGCTCACACTAAGTCCTATACTTAAGCATAGGGCGCGGTCATGGCGGCCGTTGCCATGGTAACGGCGGGTCTGACGGTAACAAAAATGTTACAGTTCAAGTCAGCCGACATCAGTACCTAACATATCAGTCAAATTCAACGCTATTGCCCGTCCCTGGGGAATTCCCATTGTGGTTAAAGGTAGCAGAACACAGTTTTTCGCCTATGGGGATTTCTATAGTTAAGGACCCCAAAGTGAGGTGGTTCGACGACTCAAAAAATATATCAGGGTGCAAAAGTAATTAACAAGAATTCGATATGTTGGAGTTGAGGGTATAATCTACAACATATTTGAAAATGAGATGAAGTTTGCCTGCTCGTTTTCCCAGAAAGAACACTTTGAAATGACCCCCAGCGGAGGTCACCATACTGCAGCCGACACACGGAAGTAGCGGGAACCGGATTCGTGCGCGAAATTCTACCCAGCCAAACAAACATCGTAACCCAACTCATATGGCCTCAAAACTTACACATTACTCTACTATCCACCACAGTTTCCGACTCGCTGACGTGCACAGAAAAATTTCTATGGCTTTTCAAGAACTGCGACGCCCTATTTTGTGCCCGACCTACTTATGTCCACGGGGGTCGCCCATAAATACTGTGTTATGCGACCATAATTGCCGCCGCCCTAGGAGAGGGGAGGGGGTGATTAATATCCAAGCAGATCCTACGGTAGCATAAGATAGTATTAAAAGCTGGCAGAGGAGTGAAGCTGGGTTAGGTGTGAGTTTTGCTACATGGCAAATGGACTGTCTACACTCCTTGGCCAGTTTGGTACTATCTTATGCCATTGTAGGATCTGCTTGGAGATTAGGGGTAATTAACTCCAGCCAGCGAGAGATTGTGTAAACACAGGCTACCAGCAGCCCTGCCCTGGCTGGCTCCCTGACAGGAATTCCAACATTAATATTGACCAGCATTCCTGTAGACACATTCCTGTACAATACCTAGAATTCTTGCAGACTGAACACAATACTTTACCGTTTGGCTCACCCCTGAGGCGTCGCAAATAATTACTTCCGTAAACACTACAGATATTTGCAATAACTTGTCCAAAAATAACCAGCACTAGTTCGTTAGGAAAACCGCTGCCAACGCTGAGAGTTTAAATCAGCTTTGAGAAAATTAGCTTACTGTTATAGTTATACCCCTCCCCCTTCCTATTTGATTACAGTTGCCTACGTCAGTTTGTTTGAGGAGTACGCAAGTGAACTAAATGTGGTCATTGAAGAAAAGCGTACAGCACTTCTAGAGCATAAGCGCGCACCCAGTCAGCTAACCTTGCAGGCCCTGAGAACTGCCAGGAGCAAAGTCCAGCGCATGGCTCGACAGTGTGCAAACAAATTCTGGCTTGATCTTTGCAAAAGCATTCAGTCTTCAGCGGAAACAGGCAACATCCGCGGTATGTACGAGGGGATAAAGAAAGCCATTGGACCAACCCAAAATAGCTCCGCACCTCTTAAGTCTCTGTCCGGTGAAACAATTACTGACAGAGGGAAGCAGATGGAACGGTGGCTAGAACATTATTCAGAGCTGTATGCAAGGGAAAATGCCATAAATGAGACAGCACTGGACAGCATCGAGACTCTGTCCGTTTTGTGGGAACTGGATGCGGTACCAACATTGGAGGAGATGAGCAAAGCCATCGACAGCCTGCGCTCAGGTAAAGCACCTGGTATGGACGGAATACCTCCTGAGGTCATCAAGAGTGCTAAAGGTGTACTGCTGCCTGAACTGCATGATATACTGTGTAAATGCTGGGAGGAGGGAGAGATACCACAGGACATGAAAGACTCAAACATTGTCACATTATACAAAAATAAAGGAGATAGAAGCGATTGTAATAATTATCGCGGAATTTCCTTACTCAGTATTGTGGGGAAAATCTTTGCACGGGTGGTCCTAGGTCGGCTGCAGCGACTTGCTGACAGAGTGTATCCGGAGTCCCAATGTGGCTTCAGGTCAGAGCGTTCCACCATTGATATGATATTCTCCCTACGACAGTTACAAGAAAAATGCAGAGAACAGAGACAACCTCTTTATATTGCTTTTATAGATCTAACAAAAGCTTTTGATCTCGTCAGCAGAGATGGCCTATTCAAAATACTTGTCAAGATCGGATGCCCTCCGAAACTTCTCAGGATGATCCAGTCCTTTCACACAGGTATGAAAGGAGTTGTCCAGTTTGATGGATCGTCCTCTGAAGCTTTCGACATTCGCAGTGGGGTAAAGCAGGGCTGCGTATTGGCCCCAACCCTGTTCGGAATTTTCTTTGCAGTAATGCTGAAACATGCTTTCGGCTCTTCAACTGAAGGAGTGTATCTCCACACCAGGTCAGATGGGAAACTTTTCAACTTGGCCAGACTTAAAGCCAAAACCAAAGTCCGTGAAGTACTTATCAGAGACCTTCTATTTGCAGATGATGCTGCACTGGCAGCTCACTCTGTGAACAAGCTACAAACACTGTTGGACAAATTCTCTGCTGCCTGTCAGGACTTCAGCTTGACCATAAGTATAAAGAAAACACAAGTGATGGGCCAGGGAGTCGACCACCCCCCAGCAGTCACCATCAACAATTATGAGTTGGAAGTGGTTCCCAAGTTTACTTACCTAGGGTCCACCGTGACAGACAACCTTTCCCTGGAAGCTGAAATAAATTGTAAAATAGGACGAGCAGCAACTACTTTTGCCAGACTACAAAAGAGAGTCTGGGGAAATCAGAAACTTACAATACACACAAAGATTGCTGTTTATAGGGCGTGTGTGCTCAGTGTTCTGCTTTATGGCAGCGAAACATGGTCCCTATACACAAGTCAGGAAAGGAAACTTAACACATTTCACATGCATTGCTTGCGTAGAATTCTTCATATCAAGTGGAGTGATTATGTCACCAATGTAGATGTACTTACACGTGCTAATATTCCTAGTATGTTCACGCTGCTGACGCAGCGAAGACTTCGCTGGCTTGGTCATGTGTGCCGTATGCCAGATGGGAGGATCCCAAAGGACTTATTGTACAGTGAACTGGCTACTGGGACAAGAACCCGTGGTCGTCCCCACCTACGCTTTAAGGATGTTATCAAACGGGACTTGAAAGCCCTCGACATGAACATTGACAGTTGGGAGACACTTGCAGCAAACAGAACTGGTTGGAAACAGGGAGTCAAGGAGGGACTAAAACGGGGGGAAGAAAAGCAGAGACATGCATCAGAACACAAAAGGTCAAAACGTATACGCAAAAACAAACAATAAGTACATTGTGTAGAAATTATATGTAGTACTACTCATGGTCCTGCGAGACCGACGAGTGCCTTTACATTACGTCAGTTTATAGGGGAGTGGGCAAGTTATGTCATTGACAGTTTGTCACCTTTTGACTCTAGTCAATACTGAATCAGTAATCGTAAACATTTAGACACAATAACGCTGAGCACTTACCACAAGAAGCTTAAGAGGCACAGACGATGGTTACATAAATGGAAAATATGTGAAGACGAACAACCGACATGTTCGCTTTCTTCCGACAACCTCAGTACGACAGGTCTGAAACAATCTGGCGCTCGTTTACCCCAAAGTAGACCCTTTGTCTACAGTTACGGTGGAATTTGATAGCGTGTTTGTCTTCTACAGGGGTCAAAATGTCCCTGGCAATACTACCTTGTACAATAACCAGTACTAGTTCAGAAAACCACTGCTAATGAGCAAGACGAAAATTAACTTATTGTTATAACCCTCCCCCTCCCCATTTATTTACAGTAATGCTTGCATGCGTCGGTTTAGGGGAGGGGGTGGGGTAGGCCAAGTTATGTCATTGATGTTATCTTTTGACCCTAGTCAATACTGAATCACCAGTAATTGTTAACATTTAAGAACAATAACAGCTGAGCCGACTTACCACAAGAAGAAGCACACACCCAGATGCCTGACAATAAGGCAAAACATGTGAAGACGAACAACCGCCATGTTTTCTTTCTTCACACCTGAGTACGACAGGTCTGAAACAACCTAGCGGTCGTTTACCCATGTTGACCTTTCGCCGTAGTGTCAGTTAAAGCCCCCTTTACAAATCAAGAATTTAGCTCGGCCGAGTTGTCAGCGAGCTCTAAATTACGAGGAGGTATG
>NC_049991.1:6555864-6599253 GCF_000003815.2 Branchiostoma floridae | reverse complement strand
AAAGGGGGCTTTATGGAGACGTTTGATTGATTTCGAGTAAAGCGTGTTTGGTTTCTTCTGGGTCAAAATATTCCTGACATTGTGACAATACCACCTTGTACAATGAACATTACCATTTCCCAAAACCACTGCCAACACCCATTGGCTATTAGAAAATGGGCAGCTAACGTTTGTTCACCTTTATCCGTGGGGTAACCTAAATTCGCTGTTTTAAAACAGAGTATATATGGATTTCAGGTTAACAGACGTGGGTTTCAAATTGAAAGATTTTCACAATATTGCAATGTGAAACTACAGTCTTTCGACTTGACGATCCAAACATACCCTATGTTTAAATACAACGGATATAGGTTACCCCCACGGATAAAGGGTACCTAACGTTATATATTAGAAACATGAGCTTACCGTTATACCCCTCCCTACATACAGTAATGATAATTAATTGCGCCAGTTGTGTTGGAAGGGGGGGGGGGGGTAGGGGCAGTTATGTCCTTGGCACTTAACTTATTGGCCCTAGCTAGTTGATATTTAACCACCAGTAACTTAAAACAAGGCACAATATACTAGCTACGGTTTAACTGAACTGTGACTTACCACAAGAAGAAACACAAACCCAGATGGCTACAACAAGGCAAAACATGTGAAGGCGAACAACCGCCATGTTTTCTTTCTTCACAACCTGAGTACGACAGGTCTGAAACAACCTGGCGGCCGTTTAAATATGTCTATGTGGACCTTTTGTCTACAGTTACGGAGGCGTTTGTTTGATGTCGTGTTTGCTTTCTTCGTCAAAGTCTTGGTGACAATACCAACGTGCAAATTCCTTTCGAAAGGTGACATAGTGTTGCGTTTGTAATTTTGGTACCCCAAAAAATATTTAGCCAAATATCATCCAATGCATTACAATACAGACTGTCACAAATTATCCGTAGAAAGTTTTTTTTGCATATGGTGGCATGGGTTAAAACCAAGAAATTTCCTTTGACTTAACTCGAATTGCAACAGGTACCGTACAATACAATGTGAACACAGGGCCTTCTTTACACAATAAGTTGTATGTTTGCAATGGTAGTACCTGTACATGTTTGCAAAGAATGTCAGTTCCCAAAACTTGCTGCTAACGTTGACGCAGACGTACAGTGATTTTGAGGAAATTTAGTGACTATCGGGATAACAAGTATCCTTGCTTTAAAGGGCAAAATATCTCCAGAACACTGTTTCTTTATTGGATATTCGCATAATAAATTTCATAATGGAAGTCCCAGCGTCCCCTAACTTGCGTATTAGACCGTAAACCACTTGCACTACGCGGCCTATAGTTACTGACTCATTTGTTTGATTTCTAAAGCGTGTTTGCACTCTTTGGAGCTCAAAATGTTTCCGAACAGCGAACAGCGCATACTGTCACAAAATGCAAACAGCAAGTGATTGAATGGGGTTTTCTTTATCCAACATGCCCCCTCCCCATTTCTGTACAGCTAAAGGTTACGGTTAAGTTTGCTGAAATAACTTGTAACAGCAGTAATTTTCAAGGAGAAAGAAGTTACCGTAAAGTTATTCCAGCCCAATCAATCAATCAATCAACCAACCAACCAATCAATCAGTCAGTCAGTCATCCAATCACCCGCTGACGTCACCTCAGATAACTCACTCCGGTGACCTCTGGGTGACCTCTATTCCTCTAAGACCATGTTGATTTCACTATATGGATGCCGTCCACGCGTGCATCAATTTTGGGCCTTTTTAAAAAACTTTTGCAACCATACAGTAAATCACAGCTGTAAAATTGCCAGATATATGCCGTAGATTTGAAACAAACCATACTAATGTCATAGGAGTCCAAACTCATTCCAAGGTCATGAAAGAAGATGTAAAAGAACAGGAATAATGATTCTCTTGTTTGACAAACCATACTATATCTGTTCAGCTCAACCTTCCTGACCACTTAGATATCATGACGAAGGTAATTTTTGGCAAACGAAAAGAAAACGATAAAAAGTAGAAAGTCCGAAGACGCCTAAAAGATGTCAAAAACAGCCGGAGCTGAACCTCTGCTTAGAAAGTAAATAACGACAAAACATCACAAACAACCACGATAGGGTCTAATACGTAGTGCACATTGGCAAGGGGATTGTGTGGTGCTTTAGATACATTGTCTATTTTTTTCAATTATGAATGCAGCAAGTATTTACCAGCTTTTTCAAGTTATTGCGCTCGTTTCAAGATAGAAAGCGCATTGCAAATATCCTAGTATTTAAGGCTGAAAACACTTTATGTCTTATTTCCTAAACAAGCTTGCTCAGTGCAAGGCCACATAGACCACGTCTAGGAACTGAACTTACGCTTACAGGCTGTAGCATCTCTTCGCCCTTAGGCAGAAACATCAATCTTAGAGTTACACAGGCTCGTGTGACTCATATAGGCAAACCAGGGGTTACGAGGGCAGCTTTAGAGAATTCCCTATAACATTTTGGCGGGAATGGTTTGATCCACTCACACCGGGAAGGTCCCCTAATCTTTTCGATAAGTGTGGTGGGTTCTTTAACGTTCTCGAGGTGTGGTCGGTGAGTTGGAATTATTTATAACCGGGACCATTTGGTTCTGATCCGAACACTCTACCGATAAAATGTTGCTATGCTTTCTACCTGCTTCCTTTCAGTGAACTGGAACAACCGCCGTCAGATCGAACTGATAACATTTGTGCTGTCCGACAAGGCTTTTGAACACCATGACCAAATTTGGTAACGTTAACGTTAATCTAGGTCACGTCATTCCGGATGCCAGCTGAGAACATTACGTAATAGCTTTAAATATGCGTGATGTTTTTCAGACGTAGCGACATCCAAAAACGTTGCCAAATTTGGTAATATCAGCGTTAAAGTAGGTCACGTCACAAGTATCGGTGGCTAACTAAGTAAATAGAAAATGAATAACGCAATGTCTTTTAATATGCGTGACGTTTTTGAGAGGTAATAACAACCTACAAGCGTTTCCTAATGGGGATATTCCATAAAAAACAAATGTCATGTCGCACAAGAAAAGCTTTGAGAAGAAGTAACCTTTGCATCTTGTTATTTGTAAAGAAATTCCACGCAGGAAATTCCAAATAAACAGAACATTTCGATGATAAATTCCAGACACTGGGCTCTGTAAAATACTATAAATAGTCTCCAAGCAGAGGTTTGGCTTTGCTATTTGAAGTGTTTTAGATGTTTTTAGGCTTTCTATCTTGTCCCTCTTCTCTTCATTTCCCCGGCAGATAAAGGAAAACCGGACAAAATAGAAAGCCCGGCAAAAAATCCTAATCACGTCAAAAACAGCTGTCACCAAAATAAACCTCTGTTTAAAGAGTAACTGAAACGGTTACAGTATTGGTTCCAGTGGGCCATAAGTCATCATGCAGTCGGTTCAATGTATTCTGCTTGGTATAAATTTGTAAACACAAACGTACGGCTGTATACTTATTTGGATGCCAGAGTGTGTGTACTGAAAAAAACAACAACATCTGTCTAAGGCTTGTACAAGTAGACGCCGTTTAACTGCCAGCGTACCTCGTGTAATTATCCGTATGGTGCCACAAAGCTTGGGCTGGACCGCACCACCACTGAATTTAGTGCTCCGTGCAATTAACAGAAGTGTGCGATTATCCGGTGTGCAATTATTTGGCTTCTACTCTGTCAGAGCCTAATATCGTTGCACTGACTTCATTGTGTCAATTATGTCCGTGACCGACAGGACGATTGGTTACTATGGAAACGACCCTGGGGTCACGACAATCATCCTTGGCTGCTACTGCTGAGTCACACGGCCAGTCATGTGTGGTACCAAGGGTAGAAACATGGCAGCTCGGGTGTTCGCTGTGATCTTCACACTGTTCCTCTGTTACTCCGGTAAGTTTGTGGTCGGGGTGGGGTATAGGCATTTATAGTATAGCACTGTGTAAAAATAGGGAAGCTATGCACCCGAAATATGTTCATGATAGCCGTCTTTAATATGTTGCTAGTGTGGCTCTGACATTGAGTGCTTGATTTTTAAATCAGCCGATCAAAATATTGAATACGTAATTGTGAATGAATGAATGAAAGAATGAATGAATGTTGTTTTTGTTTTATTACGCATGTACTCTATATCTGTAAGCTTTCCTTCATACGCTCTTATTAATGACAATGGTAAAAATTCTACTTGACCCTGGAGAAAACGTGCACCAAATCTAACCCTACTGGTGCACTCACCGTCAAAAATTAGGTGTACAGCTGATTAGGTGTATTTCTGATGCCTTACTTAGTGCATATGCGGGCACTTTTTCGAGCTCTGTTGTACTAGAGTGGGAGGGGGCGGGATGCTACTTGCAATGCACAAAAACAAAGTTGAAAACACGTTAACTCGCTACGGGTCACTGCACGCATTGGCAAGAGCGCTGATGTGTAAGAGTTATTTTGGACAAGGTTACCTCATGAATGCGGGGCATTGTTCGGCCACGTAATTTGACGTAATATGACCTCCGTGGCGTGAACCGGCCGCCACTGTTGTGCGATTATGAGGTTAACGGTTTATAAACATAGGGTTCGCTTAAAAGGCTGGGCTGTCTACCAGGCCAGGCTACCTGGCCTGTCTACCTGGCCTGGCTATCACGTCAGGCTACTCAGATCCCCCCATTCATAGCCCCATCATATGGCATTCAGCCAAAATAGCTGATTGACAGGCATAGTAATTGCTAATCTTTAACCCTGCAAGTGACCTGAGGTTAGCCTGTCCACCACTGGCTGGACCCTTCGGGAATGTGTCTGGTAGGCCTTCCTTGCAGCATGTCAGGAACACATTCAAGTACTGTACCTGAGTACTGTGTTGAGTAAATGCTTTAGGGTTTAGACCTAGAAAACAGAGGTCCTGGGTTCAAATCCTTTGACACAAAATCTGTGCTGTACAGTACTTTTCCCCACTCCAAATTGTACAAAGGGGTTGGAGAGATTATTGGCAGTGGAAGGAGAGGATTGGGCTCTGTCCTGGACACAAAAAATTGTACATTGGATAACAATCCACAGCCTCAAAAAGGCTATGTGACTACCGATATTGTGTATGTCAACATGACATACTAGCATAGAGAACAAGGAGGTACATGTAATTATACCCCCCCCCCCTGGTCAGTACATTAACTTTAGCTTTACAGTGATTTATGCTCTTCCTTCTTGTTGCACGAGCTGAGATGGTTTCTGTTCTAGAAGATAGATATTCAATAATTTCTGTTGCTGGCAAGCCCATTCTTACACACACACACACACACACACACACACACACACACACACACACATACATACATGTACACACACACATTTACACACACACAAACATACACAAACAGTCAGTACTGGTACTTGTGTTCCTAACGCTGCAAGGAAGGCCCCCAGACACATTCCTGAAGGGCCCAGCCAGTGGTGGACAGGCCAACCTCCGGTCACTTGCAGTGTCGGGACTCGGGAGATTAGCAATTACTATGCCTGTCATTCAGCTGAATGCCATATGATGGGGCTATGAATGGGGGGATCTGAGTAGCCTGACGTGATAGCCAGGCCAGGTAGACAGGCCAGGTAGCCTGGCCTGGTAGACAGCCCAGCCTTTTAAGCGAACCCGTGTATAAACACGCCTTTGGCAAACCAGGTTTCACATACTGAGTTTCAACTACATGCACATGCAGCGTTTTGTCCAATGTTGACTGGATTCTGACTTTCGTGATCATATTTTCATTCATAACGTTGAAATTTTGGAATCTGTGATTACAGACAAATAAGCACTTAGGTCTATGTACGGTGTAAACGTCAATTTTACCGAAGCAGACATCCAAAGTTACATTCTGTACCACCATCTTAACACCACCGCCATGCACACGTACAATGCCTGTGCTAGTGGGTTAGGGATCAACGTACTTTCAATGACCCGTTCACCTAGGAATGTTATGTGCTAGATGACCCTAGATCTCCAAGCAGATGTCAGTATCGAGTGGTGTACGCCTTTATGATTGTGTTTGTGTATGTATGGTGGGGTGTTGTGGGTGTAAATGGTAGTAAACGATGGGGGATGTTCTCAATCCAACACACCCCGGCCCTCTTTAAAAACCCTTGCATCCAGGAAGACATGCTAAATGTTATAAAGACACCCGTTACACAAGGAGCTGGGCTCTTTACATCTGCTTGGAGCCTACATTGAGAATGTCATGTAAGGACACGAGCAAAAATCACCGAGAGCAAAGTTACAACGTTTCCCAGTTAATGCATGTCATCCTACGGCCGCGGGAAAGAGGAAGAAAAAAGGCTGTCACTATGTCAGGAATCAAAACTTCAAACAAAACAATTTTACCCTAAAAAAAGTAGCCTGTTGTATCACCTGTCACCAAATACATTGGCAACAAATTCTGTACGGCTAGCCTAAAAATAGACGCTATCACCACACCCCCACCCACTTAAATAGGGGTAGGGAATCTCCCGAGCAGCCTTGGTAACCCCTGCTTCGCCTATTGGGTCAGTTAGTCCTCAGTCATAGTGAGCAATTGGGCTGGTCTCAATCATGATGTTTCTGACCTAGGGCGAAGAGTTGCTGTTACAGTTACAATCATGTAACCCGTAACCTTGAGTGGCCTTCAGGCCTTGTTACGTGGTGGCCATTGAGTAAAAAAAAAACCTCAGAGCCCTTGGATTGCTCCCATAGGCATTAAACTACTTCATTTTGATGATTCCACTATCTCACGCGCGTGCAAAAAACCACAGTTGGACATAAGTCTTTTTTAAAACTGATTCTACAGGTATAGGATTTCCTACCGCAGACACTTCAAAACTAACAAGATTTCACATGAAATTCCATCAAGAAATGATTTTGAATGGTTCAAAAAGTTATTTATTGTTGAGCTCTCTCTCGTGAGCATATGCGCAGGCGTCACGGACAGACAAACGTTTAGCAAAGGTCACGGTGAGCAAAGGTCACGGTGAGCAAAGGTCATGTTGAGCAAAGGTCATGTTGAGCAAAGGTCACGGTGAGCAAAAGTCACGGTGAGCAAAGGCCATGATGAGCAAAGGTCACGGTGAGCAAAGTCACGGTGAGCAAAGGTCACGGTGAGCAAAAGTCACGGTGAGCAAAGGTCATGTTGAGCAAAGGCCACGGTGAGCAAAGGTCACGGTGAGCAAAAGTCACGGTGAGCAAAGGTCACGGTGAGCAAAGGTCACGGTGAGCACAGGTCACGGTGAGCAAAGGCCATGATGAGCAAAGGTCACGGTGAGCAAAGGTCACGGTGAGCAAAGGTCACGGTGAGCAAAAGTCACGGTGAGCAAAGGTCATGTTGAGCAAAGGCCATGGTGAGCAAAGGTCACGGTGAGCAAAAGTCACGGTGAGCAAAGGCCATGATGAGCAAAGGTCACGGTGAGCAAAGGTCACGGTGAGCAAAGGTCACGGTGAGCAAAGGTCCCGGTGAGCAAAGGCCACGATTAGCAAAGGTCACGCACGGAGAGCAAAGGTCGCGAGGCGTTCTCTCCAAGCAGATGTATGTTATGCGTCTACCGCTTTTTGCGGCTAGTGTTCAGCGTCTTTTTCCTTTTCTCCCTTTCCCTTCCTCTTGCACAATGCGGAGGATGAAATAAGTACATTTACTGAACTATATACGAGGGTCTGCATTCTTGAATCCGCAAGGCGTAGGTAGGCCTTTAAAAATTTTTAATTCCCCGTAATTCGTAAGGAAGCTACTGTAAATGCATTTAAGTTCGCGGGATTTAATTTCGCGGAAGCGGAAATAAAGACCTTTCGCGGTGGTTTTAAGTTCGCGGTAACACAATACTAGTAGACTGCAGTCTAATACCATAATAGAAAAATGTTCGCGGTGAAGTGATCAGCGCGAAAGCTGCGAACATTAATCCACCGCGAACATTTTTGCATTTACAGTACCTTATTCTACGTAATTCGTAGTAGGATGATTCGTAAAGCGTTGGTAACCTTCGTGTATTTAACGTAAAGCGTAGTCAGCCATCCTGAATTTAGCGTAAATCGTTGTCAGGACCCCCCATGCAGACCCTCATTTACCGCAAAAAATGGCGTACAACATTGAGACCAAACACGCCTTCACTTCTACTTGGACATTATTCCTCTTCCTCTTCCTGTTAAAGCGACCACAATCAACGTGCTGATTATTCTGTCGCTATTAGTGTATGTGTAGGGGACACTACACTGCTGCAGTATAACCCATGTCCAGTAATGTATGTAATCCTATTAGAAAGTAAAGGAAAGTAGCAGTCATTATCTGAAGAATCAAATTTCAAATCATATACCTTACTGTCAAATGCTATTACAGTTCTATCAACTGTCATCAAACACGTTTTTGAAAAATGTATACAGCTAGTCTGCAAATTACCCTTTATCAGAGCTCTTGGTCATTGATAAAAAAACTATACGACATGAAAGTTGTAGTTAAACTCAACAGGCTAGCGTTGGTTATTGTCTCGGGTCTGTTTGTGTTGGTCTCTGTTCCTAGCTGGCCCTGGTCCAAATTTGTTCATGCAGGCTGAATTGACCCTGGTCCAAATTAGTCCGCAGACATGCAGAAACATTAATATTACCATTGTTTACGACAGAAAGCCGGGGTA
This sequence comes from Branchiostoma floridae, assembly GCF_000003815.2. Lineage (NCBI taxonomy): Eukaryota > Metazoa > Chordata > Leptocardii > Amphioxiformes > Branchiostomatidae > Branchiostoma > Branchiostoma floridae. The sequence goes on along the minus strand of NC_049991.1, from coordinate 6,590,635 downwards.
GCATGTAGGGGTTGAGCATGTGTTGTTTATGAAATTGACATGGATTTTGTGTTATACATGTTCAAAACGATCCGTCAAATATTTTACAGAAAAAATGACGAGGGTACCCAGTCCCCTGTTTCTTGTTCTAACTGTTTGAAATCTATCCCTACTAGGCGCTTCAGCCGGTCAGGATGCTGGTCCAGTTGCGTCCACGGTGACCGGACAAGTCCGTGGAACGATCACACACACAACTGACCTTCCCGACAAACCGATCTACACTTTCCTGGGCATCCCGTACGCAGCGCCACCTGTTGGAGACCTCCGGTACCGCCCGCCCCAGCCTGCCCTCCCTTGGGAGGGTGTCAGGGAGGCCTTGGAATATGGTCCTTACTGTCCGCAAAATCTTACTTCTTTCAATGAGCAGGAGCATGACTTTCCAATTGAGTTTGGAGAGAACATGACCATGAGCGAGGACTGTCTCACAGTCAACGTCTTCACCCCGACAGTAGCAGCGGATGCCGCTTTACCGGTAATTTCTGTCACGTCTCGACAATGAAATAATGATATTGACCGTACGCTTACATTGTTATACTCTGAATTTCCATTACTTAAAGATGCGGTGTTTTCCTGGCCTCCATAATAGGCTCTCTGGTGCCTTTTTGTGCTCATAATGTCCTTTTTTGGCCATTTCGTTTTCTACTGGCCATGGGTCGCTGATTGTTCGCCGTCTCTGATTACTGGCCCCTTTGGGCAATCAGTGACCCAGTACAAAAATAAATGGCCAAAAAGTGTATAACGAGCAAAGAAGGCGCCAGAGAGCCTGCTATGGAGGCTAAGTAAACAGTTGTTTTGTTTAAAAGCAAGGCAACTTGCAATTGGAACGATGTTTGCAAGTAGATTCGAAACGACCTCTACCATGTACACGTAGCTAAACGATTTTCACTATGTAGCGAAAGGACTGCAGCAAACTACCAATGTAACGAAACGTCCTTAAACCGTCTTAAACAGAAGTATAAGCATATATGAATCTGGGCGGAATTTATCTCTACGTTATTGTTTAATGTCATGTCAAACAATTTCACTTCAAGATGAAGTCCGTCAATGAAATTCGATTCATTTCTGTGGACTTTTTTTTTCAGGTTTTGCTTTGGATTCATGGCGGAGCCTTAATGATAGGGATGGGGTCACCTCCCGGATGGGAGGCCCTTGCTGCTCACCAAGACGTCGTGGTGGTCTCCTTCAACTACCGTCTCGGTGTGCTGGGTTTCCTCAGTACGGGGGACGAGAACATGCCAGGAAACTATGGATTCTTGGATCAGGTCAGTGGGTTTTCCTGTGCTGAATATTGCTCTCAGTTCAATTGTTATTGAATTGAGAGCAATATTAAAGGTCTTATATTGAAACAACCATCGCTTGAGCTATGTACGTACCAAATATTTTGATGATTTGTCAAATTATTCTCGGTGTGCTGGGTTTCTTGAGCACGGTAGATGAGAAAATTCCAGGAAACTACGGATACAGATTCCTGGATCAAGTCAGTGGGAGCAACGACACTGATCATGCCATTATTAACTAAGAAATTCATTATGTTCTGAATGATATCTTTATATATACTATTTTGCCGTTATTGCGTGCTGACAAGAATGATACTTTTACAACACAGGTCCGCGCCATGGAATGGGTGAAGGAGAACATCCGAAACTTCGGTGGAGACCCAGAAAGAGTCACCATATTTGGAGAGTCAGCAGGCGGTATCAGTGTCTCCTACCAACTCCTGTCACCCCTCAGTAAAGGTCTGTTCCAGAGAGCCATCTCACAGAGCGGTACCTGGAAAACATTTCCCGTCAACCCCCAGCCACTCGGAATCACCAAAATGTTAGCAGAAAAGGTCGGATGCGAGACGGAGGACACGGCAACCCTGACGGCCTGTCTGAAAGAGAAGTCACCCCAGGAACTTATGGAGTCATTCGAATCCCTAGGTATAATGTTCCCTCTCCCGGCGGTGGAAGGCACATTTCTGGCGACTGACCCCATGGAGCTAATGCAGAAAGGAGAAATCAACACAGCAGACTATCTTCTTGGAATCAACAACCACGAGATGGGGTGGATGGCACTGCCCAGTTTCAGGGAAGGGGACCCTCGTGCTGGCATGTCCCAAGAGGAATTTGTCAAACTAGTGAGGAAAGGAGCATCGATGGTTTACCACGTGAGTATGCCATTCATTGAAATTCTACCGTCAGAATAACTGTTTTGGGGGATCATTCAAGACTGTGTGACCCTTACAACATTGGCTATTCATCCAGTGTCCGGTGAACCAATTATTAATCAATGAACAAAGTTCTACACAACAAAAAGCCATATTTAGACTTCTTTCGTAAGGTAGATGTCTAGTAGAGACGGGGGGCGTTACGAACTTCCTGCCACACTAGACTGAGGTCACGCACTTTACGTGACTGGTCATTCGAATCTGATGAAGGCTAAAAGATATTCAGATATGCGATGATAGCTTTCTGTTGTATTATGACGAAACTTAATTGAACTACCTGTTTATGACAACTCTAGAATGTGATATTGTGTTTATTTTTGCATTTGGTATCACACTCAGGGTAATCCAAACGTGGACAAAATTGTGGACACCATCGTCGCTGAGTATCAGCATCCGACCACACCAGATGACCCGATGTCGATCCTGTACCAGTTTACACGGATGAATGGAGATTCCATGTTTCTAGGTCCTACCATGCTTGTTGCAGAAAAACATGTCGGTAAGTAGCATATGGATACCTTACTTTTGTAGTACTACAATGCATTGCATTTTTTGTGCTCAAGTTCGATTTTATCTTTCAAACCTGTCAGATATGCAGCTTGTATTTTTCAGTACAACAATAACTCTTCAGTACAAACTTGGTGTGTTATAATTACACTATAATTTGGTTTACCGGGCATGCAATAAATACAAATGAGGTATATCATTTTATCTATATTTTTGTATGAATGCTACGATGTATTTGCCAATAGCGTCGGGCATGTATCTGCTAAAACGTATCATCAATAGCGTAGAAACCTATGCTCGCGAAGACCAGTGTTATTTTCTAAGGACAAGATTATCGATTCGATCTAGCGTCTCCATACACCTTTCTCACGCGCGCGCCAATAGCAGATCTAAAACGAGGTCAATGAGGCAAACAGAAGACTGTCCATTATAATAAATGAATGAAGACCTTTATTGTACGTTCTTGCTTCCTAACAAGTTAAGTACAGGTCAAGTTGAATAAGATACATCTAGTGATTCTAAGTACAATTATTAGCAGTTCAACCAATGATAGCCTGACAAATAGGAAAGCGACCAATAAGAGGATGGCTGCATTTCCATCAAATATTTTCATTATAGTGTTTTTATCATGTATCTCTTAAGGTAAATTGGGATCATTCTACTCAAAATTGCTACATCTTTCCGTGCATAACACTAGTTATATTTATTATTTGGTCTTATGTTGTGAAAATCTGTGTTTGGGGGAAACGGAGCTGATTTTAGAAATAAGTTTTGTCTCTTTGCCTCATTGCCCTCGTCTTCGATATATCATGACTGCAAATTCTATCAACGTTCTTGAATTTTACTTTACAGATGCCGGTACTCGTGTCTTCCTCTACGAGATGCAATACCGACCTTCCATCCACCCGGACAGACCCGACTGGGTGGGGTGTGACCACGCCGACGACCTCTTCATGATCTGGGGGCTCCCGTTTCTCGAAGAAGTCTCCCAAAAATACACGAAGGAAGACGAGGAATTTAGTCTCACTTTGATGGCGTACTGGGCAAACTTCGCACGAACCGGGTAAAATTTAGCCCCTCCTAGTACTACAATAAATACGCATACTATAGTTTTTATTACTTAGAATACTGTTATTTTTGTCCCTGTGGGAATGATTGCGCCAGTAGAGGAGAGGGTGGAGAAGGAAGTGCACACATCCTTAGAAGGAAGTGCACACACCTCCTTCACCATAAAAAGCCATGTGCAGATCAGGCAGACAGCGAGTAACAGTCTGCCTATCATTGTCTGCTGAGACAGATGGACGCCAACAACCAACAACCACAAAAATTGTTATTGACTATTCTGCCTATGTCAAATTCCATTTTTATTGCATTTGTTTTTGTCAGCAGGGCTAGTTGGGTAGCCCTGGCTATGCGTGCTGAACATCTAAACTAACGTATAAATGCAGTTACAGACATAAATAGAAGAAAGCGGTGTCTTTTTAGACTTCATGTTTTGGTTACATCTTTTCATTTCGCGCTTTCTTTAAAGTTCTTGGTACTGTACTCTGAGGTTCCTCTTAATTTTGCCATTTAGGGACCCGTCCGACTCCACCGGCGGTCCCACTGACAGCCCCTCCCTGCCGACCTGGCCTCAGTACACACCTGACAACCCGGTCTACATGAAGCTGGACGTGGTGCCGACCACTGACGTTGGGCTCAAGCCAGAAAAGGCGAAACTTTGGAACGAGATCATTCCTGATTTGGCTGCCGCAGGTAAAAAAAAATATAAGTTTTGTAACAACCCCCGACCAAAGAAACAATACGCCAAAAAAAAAACATTGATTCAAGCAACTGGATATCATTTCAGAAACAGTCAGACGTTTCGAATAGTCCAGAAACTTTCGTCAGTGACGAAAGCTGGTCGAAGATTAGTTTTTATACCCTACAATGTACCTATGAAACCCAAATATGTTTGAACGACCATACCATTCCCAAGAATACAAATAGCTTTGTCTGTCTCCATAGTGATGTCTGTGCGTCATGGAAACACTCTTACCATTACACGTTGCTGTCCGCCATCTTTGACTTGGACATTTGCCTTCTCAAACTGGCATAAGTTGAAGGTCATAGAATGCCATTTTTATATTGAATTACATAAGCTGTAATCACGCTACTTTCCCATTACTCCTACTACACGCTACAGCCGGTACGGGTGACGGTCCAGTTGTGTCCACGGCGACCGGACAAGTCCATGGAACAATCACACACACAACCGACCTTCCCGACAAACCGATCTACACTTTCCTGGGCATCCCGTACGCAGCGCCCCCTGTTGGAGACCTCCGGTACCGCCCGCCCCAGCCTGCCCTCCCATGGGAGGGGGTCAGGGAGGCCGTGGAGTATGGTTCTTACTGTCCACAAAACATATCCGCACTTAAGCACTTTGAGGCACCTATTGCGTTTGGAGAAGACATGACCATGAGCGAGGATTGTCTGACAATCAACGTCTACACTCCGACTGTAGCTCCGGATGCTTATTTACCGGTAAGTTCTGATACTACTTCATACACCAACTTCCTATCATCTATACTAGCTTGTGCTAGTCAAATCTTTGATCAGCAGGACCTTCTTTTGTGTATTTTAATGGAAAGCATCACATGAAATGTTTAAAAGGCCTTTCCTGAGTAGAAGGTTGGTTAGTCACTGAATAACTGCAGCATAGGTGTCGCTCCTTACAAATGCAGTTCCAAACATCAAGGTTTTTTGTCTTACATGATAGAATCTTTCTTATGAAAATAATCTAAATATTCCATGATTTCCATGAGTGTTAACCATGCAATGCTTCATTATGATTATTGTTCTCGTACTGAATAACACCCCTTATATTTGTTGGGGCAAACCATCCAGGGTGTAGTGCTGCTGTTTATTGACCGTTCCTCAGGTGTTGCAGCACCTCTGCCTTAAACTAAACGGGATTAGCTTGAAGGGTGGTTGAGTATGGCAGAGTATTCCAATCGTTAGTGGTTCTTGGGAAATATGAATGTTTGAGACAGTCTTTATTAGTCTTAATGGGTTTGTATGAGTTTGGGTGGTTATGTCTAGATTGCCTTTGCAAGTAGTGATCCACCGGTAGGGCTAGGAGATTTTGTCTAGATTTCTGGAGGATGGTAAGTCTGTTGGCTGTTCCTCTATTTTTGAGTGTATCCCAACCCAGGTCCGAGACTAGTTTAGTGGCGCATGACTGAGAATTTGGACAGTTCGGGACATTTGAAGCAAATCTAGCCGCTCTTTTTTGGAACGCTTCGAGTTTGAAAATGTGGTCTTTCTGATAAGGGTCCCATGCCGCACTGACATATTCAAGATGGGGTCTGACTAAGCTAGTGTAGGCTTTTTGTTTGACTTTTTTGGGGCAGTCATTTAAGTTGCGCTTAACGAATCCAAGGGTCCTTTTACTTTCAATGGTATACTTTCAGTTGCATACGAAGAAAACAGTAACTTTCCTTTGATGCATTGAACATGTTTTATTCTTCGCAGGTTCTTTTGTGGATCCACGGTGGAGGTCTAATGGTTTTCTATGGTGGTCCTCCCGGATTTGAGGGTCTTGCTGCTCACCAAGACGTCGTGGTGGTCTCCTTCAACTATCGTCTCGGTGTGCTGGGTTTCCTCAGTACGGGGGACGAAAACATGCCAGGAAACTATGGATTCCTGGATCAGGTCAGTGGGTTTTCCTTTGAAAATGGTATAGATAACGACATTTCCATTGAATTGAGGGCGATATTGCCAACTTTACGGTGAATCTACGTACCAAACATTGGTTAATTTCTTCTCGGTGTGCTGGGTTTCCTCAGTACGGGAGAGGAGCAAATTCCAGGAAACTTTGGATTCCTGGATCTAGTCAACGCAACATTATTTTCCTATTGTATTTTAGAACTATTTCGTCACTTTTGTATAAGACATGAACTGAATTCTATCAATACAGGTCCGTGCCATGGAATGGGTGAAGGAGAACATCCGAAACTTCGGTGGAGACCCAGAAAGAGTCACCTTATTTGGAGAGTCGGCAGGCGCCATTAGCGTTTCCTATCAACTCCTGTCGCCCCTCAGTAAAGGTCTGTTCCAGAGAGCCATCTCACAGAGCGGTACCTGGAAAACTTTCCAAGTCAACCCCCAGCCACTCGCAGTCACTAAAATCATTGCAGAAAGTGCCGGTTGCGAGACGGAGGACACGGCAAGCCTAACGGCCTGTCTGAAAGAGAAGTCACCTGAAGAGCTTCTTGATGCATTCCAGGCCTTAGGGCCAATGGCGTATCTCGTACCGGTGGTGGATGGAACATTTCTGACGACTGACCCCTCGGATCTGATGAAGAATGGAGAAATCAACACAGCAGACTATCTTCTTGGATTCAACAACCACGAGGGTGGCTGGATGGGGCTCTCTAGCTTTCTTGAAGGGGACCCTCATGATGGCATGTCTCAAGAGGAATTTCTTAAAGTCATCAAGACAGTAATGTCATTTGTCCACCAGGTAAGTACGCAACAATTTTAACCCTATTCAGACGGGGGGAGGGGTGGTTTGAGGCACGCGCCAACTTTCATGTCGCATGACGCCAGAACGGCTTTCGCTAGAGCCACCAAACTTGGTGAGTTTTCCTAAAATTTTATGTCAACAATTTCAAATGTTTGAAAAAATTTCCATTTTTCTTGTTGCCATGGCAACCGTTTGGTGACGTGCATTTTGGACGAAAATCGCTAAATTATGCTAATGTGATGACGCCATGGGCCAAAATCCAAGATGGCGGACCGTATGACCAGATGACGAATAACTAGCTTATTATCCCTAATAAGTTGTAAATACCTGGTATTTTTGCATCAAAAAACGTTTAAATGAACGTTTTTAGTCTATCACCGTTGTTTTTTCCGATTATTTGTCGCCAAAAATGTATTTGTGAAAATTCAAGGTGTTGGATATAAGATGGCAGAGCCTAACAAGTATCTTAGATATGCATTAGATCATTTTATGACGTCACTTTAACGTCATTGATATTGCTATTGGCAACACACGTCGTAACAAACATAATTATTCTGCTATCAGCACATTTTTGTAGCGTACGTCAAAGTTTTCTGGGAATACCCCCTTTTCACGGTTCCAGACAATAAAGGCAAATTGATGACGTCATAGTTACGTTATACTACGCCATCGTTACGTCAAATTTCTTTCATTTGTTAGATATTATATTAACATCATTCTCTGAAAATTTTGTGGCCATATGATAATTTATTTTAGAGTTACAGGAGTCAGAAAGAGCGGGCCTCAAAATAAAATCAAACCCCCACCCCCCCGTCCAGTGATGATAAAAAAATCCCGGTCTGAATAGGTTTAATATTTGGTATTGGTATTTGAAGTAACCTGTGTGCGAAAGAACTTGTTGAGATTGTACGTTGAAATCAGTGTGCTCTATTTCTGTGTTTGAAGTAGAGATGCAGTTTTGAATTTTGACCGAAAAATGCATATGGGGGTCCCGTGTTCGAGGAGGTGTCTAAAGCAAGCAGTGAATCTGGTGTTGTGTCTTCAAAAACGAACTAGCAAAAACCTAGTGTCTGTTTATTCTGCATGACTATAAGTCTGGATCATAAATGCTTATGAAAGGAGATGGTACCATTACCAAAACGGGTACAAAAATCAAAATACAATACAGTCTGCCTTGTTCTTGGCACTGACTCTATATCTCAGAAAACGGCCACCCTCATTCTGTGATGAAAGTTAGACATCCAGGTAATAAGATACACAAATACAAATACTCAAGAATCTGGAGAGATTTTCAGACGTTTCCGGTAGCATCTACTAATTTCTATTAGTGAACAGCAAATATCTGTATTGCAACAGCTTTGTTTGTTTTATCTACTTCCACAAGAAAATATTACATTAAATATATTACGAAAATAATAAATAAAACAGGTGCAGGTGGAGGGTGGAGGGTGATTTCTCTCATATATGCTCATTTTTTATATCACACTCAGGGCAATCCAAACTTGGACAAGATGGCGGATACTGTCGTCGCGGAGTACAAACCGACTGATCCCGACGACCCACTGTCAATCCTGTACCAGTTCACACTTTCCACAGGGGATGCCTGGTTCGCAGCTCCTACAGTTCTTGTCGCAGACAGCCACGCCGGTGAGTAGCATATGGATGCCTCACTTTCGTGTTGCATTTCCCTTTCTGCTCCGCTACATTGTCAGCTGATGGCATTTTTTATTTATTTCCTTAAGCCCCCTTTCACACGAGAGCAAGAATGACCCGGAATGCCGTCAGAATGAAAATTCTTTACTAGTCCTGGCAATTCCTGGTAACTCGTAGTGTATTCCAGAAATTCTCACAGCATTCCAGCTATTTGTGCCCGTTCTTTTGGCTGGCCCGAAAGTTTTTGACATGTTAAAGCTGTCGAGGTGCATTCGAAGTGGAGAAATATCGAATGGCATTCAAAGTGGATTCTAAGTCTATTCTAACTATTCTAACTGAACTGTGACCGCATTCTACGCATTCCAACATTATTCGAAACATTCTTATCTCGTTCGATGGAGTGCATCGAATGCAGTGAGAATTTCTAGGATACACTACGAATTTACAAGAATAGAAAAGAACTTTCATTCTGACGGCTTTTTGGCTCATCCCTTCTCGTGTGAATGGGATATAAGATCCATTTGGAATTCCCACCCGAATGGCCCCGAACGTGGCACGAATTTTGCAAATACTTCATTCCGGCTGGTTCTGCTTGATTCCTGCTGACTCGGTTTCAATGTGAAGGCCCTATAAAAGACAAACAGGGCCAAATGTGTGGCACTCAAGTTAGCAACTTATCTTATCAATGACACATAAAAATGACAGACAGAAGTTAAAGGTAGTCTTAAAGCCATCTTGAGGCTGTTGTGGGGGGTGGGGGGTTAGCTGTTAGCTGTTAAATACGTCTTGGGCACGGTATTTGAAAGCAGAGCCCATCCTTCTACTTCCACAGCGTTTTACCTTTCCCTACCGTCAGATTTCCAATTTTACACCTGGGTGCAGAAAGGAAGCTTAAGGTCATACAAAGTGTCTTTCCAAATGGCACAAGATCGGCGACATGACAGGATTCGAACCCAGGACCATTTGGTTCTGAGTCGAACACTCTGCCGTTCCGCTACACGGTTAAACAGTTCTTTTGGTTTCGAAAGTCACTTTCGCATCAAGTTAATGCCGTTTCTCTTGATGGAATTATAGCATTGGAAATCGCAGTTTTACTGCCACTTACGTAACTATTATATATGTCGATACATAAAATTATGACATTTGTCCGAGCTACCTTTTTTGTCAAAACGGAGCAAATGCGAGGAGGTGCCTCGAGTGCACATAAACAGCCTCATTACTCAGATGGTTACCTGAGGTTTGTAGCAACACAACAACAAGGTATTGACATTAACACTGATTCTTGAATCATCTTCAACAGATGCCGGTGCCCGGGTTTTCTTCTACGAGAACCAGTATCGACCCTCCATCCACCCGGACATACCCGACTGGGTGGGATGCCAGCACGGAGACGACCTGTATATGGTTTGGGGGTTCCCGTTCCTCGAGGCAACTAGAACTGTACAACCACAGAACTACACTAAAGAAGACGAAGACGTCTCTCTCAAGATGATGGCGTACTGGGCAAACTTCGCAAGAACCGGGTAAGCAGGGACCATCTGTGTTGATAGAACCCATAGTTACACAGTTTGAGCTTCCAACAGAACGAAAACACTCACTATGAATTTTCAGTCGATTAAGTCGAACTTCATCAGATGTCTGATTCACTTCGCTGACGTTTCGGAAGACTGAGGCGTCCCGCCACTTTTGATTCGCCTCTTACGTCATCACACTTCCGACTTCTGGAACGTCAGGGCAGTAAATCATTCATTGGTGAAGGTCGGTCAGATCTACTGAATTTTTTTTTAAATGGGGGTTGTTGTTGTTGTGCGGAACAAAGTTCAAACTTTGCAACTTTTGTTTACTCGTCTATTTGTTCGGCTGACATCTTTACATACCCTCTATCGTTTAGGATCTTGCTACTTTGGGTTTCCACTGAATTCTATTCGATGCGTTACAGCGATCCCTCCGACTCTACGGGCGGTCCCACTGACAGTCCCTCCCTGCCGACCTGGCCTCAGTACACACCTGACAACCCGGTCTACATGAAGCTGGACTTGGTGCCGACAACTGACGTTGGGTTCAAGCCGGAGAAAATAAAACTTTGGAACGAAGTCATCCCAGACTTGGCTGCCGCAGGTAAATAATTAGGCACCCCATGTTCATGACGTTTTTCGAATAGATGTTGTGCTGTCATAATCATGATACAAAGGATAGATTATTAATTTTTAGTTTCTAGGACAGATGCCTTTGACCATACGGAATCAGCGTATATTGTATTTGCACATTGGAAAATAACAATACATGGCACCAGTTTTCCTTGACTGCTCGAAGTTTACAGTAAATCTATTAAATTTGTACTTTGTTCTCAGGTAAGGCGGAGTGTCCAGTCGTATCGACAGAGACTGGACAGGTGAAGGGGACAATTTCGCACGCCAAGGACCTCCCAGACAAGCCGATCTACACGTACCTCGCTATCCCGTACGCAGCGCCCCCTGTTGGAGACCTCCGGTACCGCCCGCCCCAGCCTGCCCTCCCGTGGGAGGGGGTCAGGGAGGCCGTGGAGCCAGGTGTTTACTGTCCGCAAAATCTTACATTCATGAAAGAGATGGACTTCCCTTACGAACTTGGACAGAACATGACCATGAGCGAGGACTGTCTGACACTCGCTGTCTTTACTCCGACTGTAGCGGCAGACGCCGCCTTGCCGGTGAGATTTTTTAAGAAAAAAAATTAAACATAAACTAGCCATCAAGCCTCCTTATATAGTTGAATAGCATAATGAGATTAAAATTATGCTGTTCTCCAGCTCAAGAAATTTTACTAAAAAAATTACGCCGAATCTCTAGGTCTTCTTCAGTTATCTGACTAGAGTACTGTATGTATACATATAGACACGTGATTTTTCCGCACATGTGACGTCAGCACTGGGTCAAAGGTCGTTGGAAGCTTGTACCGTCCCCCGTCTCGTTTGAGAGAAAGGTGGCGTCGCACATGCGGAAAATAGCGTGTCTGCGTACATGGGTCCTATAGCTGAAGACGACGCCCTTCCTTATCTATTTTGAGAAACTACAATTAGAATGATTTTTGTCATTTTACTTCTGTTGAAAAGCTCTATTCAATTCGTTCATTTATCTATGTTCAGAAAGATCAATTTTTATTGTTTAGAAAGATTTGATTTGATTTAATTTGATTTTATTTATTTGCACATACAAAAAGGAAATACACAACGTAAAGATAAATGATACATAAAAACCGTGCGGGAGAGAGGAAGAAGCCAAAAACGGCTTATAGGAGCCCTCCTCCTAATAACTACTGAACACAATTCGAATGAAATAATTGAAATGGGAAACAAATGATAACAAATGAAAAATGAGTAACAACAATTAGATTATCAACAATAAGGCAATGTAGGAAGTAACATGAATGAAGCTATCTAACAGTTCAATAACAAATCAATAAATAGTACAATAACAAATCATAGATGCATAGCAAAATATTCAAGAAAGATATCCACGGAAGGTACATGTTGCCAATTGCAGTATCACAACAGCCCTTTAACTATTTCCAGGTCCTTTTCTGGATTCATGGAGGCGGGCTCTCCATGGGCATGGGTTCCATGTTAGGATACGAGGCTTTTGCTGCTCATCAAGGCGTCGTGGTGGTCTCCATCAACTACCGTCTCGGTGTGCTGGGTTTCCTCAGTACGGGGGACGAAAACATTCCAGGAAACTACGGATTCCTGGATCAGGTCAGTGCCACTTGACTCATTAAAAACAACATCACCATAGATATGAAACGTACTGCTCTCTTTAGCGTTAAATGTATATCTAATCCAGTGCTATATTTACACCAGCATACTATTCGTCATCTTCAGGTCCGTGCCATGGAGTGGGTGAGGGACAACATCCGAAACTTCGGCGGAGATCCTGAAAAAGTCACCATATTTGGAGAGTCAGCCGGCGGCGTGAGCGTCTCCTACCAACTCCTGTCCCCCCTCAGTAAAGGTCTGTTCCGGAGAGCCATCTCACAGAGCGGTACCTGGACAACCATGCCGGTCAACCCACAGCCACTTCCCCTGACCAAGATGTTTGCGGAAGAAGCCGGATGCGAGACGGAGGACACGGCAACCCTAACGGCCTGTCTGAAAGAGAAGTCACCAGAGGAGCTTCTGGACAAAGTTAGAGACTTACAACTCAAGATCGGCCCGTTCTATTTCTCACCAGCGGTGGACGGGACGTTCCTTACCTCTCAACCCATGGACCTGATGCAAGCAGGAGACGTCAACACGGCTGATTATCTTCTGGGAGTCAGCAACCACGAGTTCGGGTGGCTGATGCTACCATTTGCAATCCAAGGGGACCCTCTAGCTGGGATATCCCAAGAGGACTTTGTCAGATTAACGAAGGCAGCCGCGTCAATGATTTACCGGGTAAGCACAGAACACTTTTGATATCTTATAGTATATTTCATAACGTGCCAAAAGTTTGAATCACAGTCCACAAAGGCTTATAACGCTGTGTTAAATTAGTATGTTTACCATTATTGCGTATTTTAAGTAAGAAAGAAAGCTATCATATAAAAAAACACCGTTGAACACTCGAATGAAGACGCATCTGTGATGCCATAATTTCAAAATCTGAGCTTTGTTCTAATACAATGAAAACACTCATTCTGATCTCTTTGACCTTAATCAGATGTCTGATTCACTGCGCTGACATTCCGGAATTGTTATGACGTAAGCAGTTGATCAAAAATCTGATAAACACATGAAAGTGGTTGCCATTCTTATACGTTACACAATTCAAACTATCTACTTACCCAAATGATTATTTTCTTTGCTGTTTTTCCACTTTTACTCTCAAAGGACAATCCAAATCTGGACAAAATGGTGGACGCTATTGTGGCTGAGTACTCAACCGAATCTGACGACCCAATGGCGATTCAGTACCAGTTCTCCCACCTGTATGGTGATCTCCTCTTCGTCAGCCCTACAGTTATGGTGGCAGATAAACATGCAGGTGAGATTTGCCGATCAATATCATTCACGCGTCGTTATATCAAAATACATTTTTCTGCATACCTGCACTGGTGTAGGTAACATTGAAAATTATTTCCACCAGACAAATTTTACCTGCACCATTCTGAATTTAAGTATGGGTCATAATAAAATTGTTCAGGAACCATCGGAAATTTTTTTTTATACCTGATAGGGGTAACATTCAATGCTGCTAATAATAATCCACATACACCTACATCATAGGACATTTATGTAAAAAAAAACAGTACGGGTTAGGTGCAGGCAGACACCGGAAATACCTGCACAGCTTCAAATTTACCTGCACTAACCTGCATATGCAGGTGGTATTTCGAGCCCTGTATATTGCATCTATATACGGTAATTCACATACAAGCAATGCATGTATTTGTATCATTTTCGTGTATCTGATGTTAGCTTATCCTGCATGCAAGACAAAAATATTTAAGCACACAGTAAATTATGCGTAAAGATTCTGTTTCTTTATTTGGTAGGGTTATGGATGCACACATGTTAATACCTTCCTTACTAACACACACCACAATACTTAAGAATTCCTATAATTTCGGTGTTAATGTTTTCCATAACGAATAACGTAAATAAAGTCATCATTTGCAATATCAATGAAAAATTCCATGTTAAACGTCACCATGCATGGATTATGCACATGTGGAATACATTTCTTTAATTTCTAAAGCATTACACGTGAAGGTATGAGGTCTCCGAACTCTTGTTTATTTTTCTATCCCACACCCCAATAGGCGCCGGCACTCGTGTCTTCTTCTACGAGAACCAGTACCGACCCTCTATCAATGCCCACCGACCAGACTGGGTGGGGTGTGACCATGGAGATGATCTCTACATGACTATGGGGATGCCGTTCTTTGACGACCATGGCACCGCCAACGTAACCTACACTAAGACAGACGAGCACGTCAGCTTGAGCATGATGGCGTACTGGGCAAACTTCGCAAGAACTGGGTAAGATTTCTTCACTAAGTCTTACTCCCGCTCGAACCAATCCAGACAGCTTCATCCACAGCAGTTGGTCCACCATTGCCTTTCGTAGCTATTTAGTATCTTGCATGTTGTGACACTACGTAAATAAATGCATTGCCAGATGTGGCGGCCATTTTGGATTTTCCGTGGTCATCTGGGTTCAGGGCATCAAAACGAGGCTAGACTGTCCATTGCTTTTATGCTATAGTATAGGTAGGCTAGCTTCTTAGTACAAAATTACATGGTAATATAAATCAAGTCGATGTAGCAGGCCGGGTCAAGAGGTCAGAGATCAGCAGTGACGTTTTAGACTAGAAGTAGGGATCTTCTGGTGACATCTTTTCATAACATGAGTCACTTCAAAGGAGTGTTATTTTACGATAGATATTAAACCTAGGAACTGAAAATGCATATAATGTCACGGTATGCGTTCTTTGATATTTTGTAAACAATTCATTTTCTTGGTGTGAACATCGCCCCTCATTTATGCCGAAAATATGCATGGTGAAGGAAGGGTCTAAATAATACGTATTGGAAGGGTCTGCATGGATTTAGTGAATGTCACATGTTGTTGTACAAACACACGTTGCTTATTTCACCAAAAGTGAAGTTATGCGAATAGTCGGCTGATTATTGATTTATTGATGATACATAATGTATTGGAAAATAACACTCCCTTCTGGAGTTTAGGACTCCTTTAAATGTCCCTGAACTTGATTATCTATTACAGCGACCCGTCCGACTCCACCGGCGGCCCCACTGACAGCCCCTCCCTGCCGACCTGGCCTCAGTACACACCTGACAACCCGGTCTACATGAAGCTGGACGTGGTGCCGACCACTGACGTTGGGCTCAAGTCGGAGAAAATGAAATTTTGGAACGAGGTCTTCCCAAAAATTGCTTCAGCGCAGAAAGATGAACTTTAAGATTTATGCATAAACAAATATGAAAAGATTTTTGCTGCTATTTTACCAAATGTCAAGTAAAATTCTTTTTTTTAATGATTTATCAACTTGTCTGTTATGACAAATGCCAAAAAGTAATTCTTATAAGTCATAGATAATTATGAAATAATTATTTGATATTGACGTTATGTGTCAAAAACGTGTCATATATAGTCAGCATTTCTTTGGGGGGTGATATTTTTTTGCAATTTTTGACAAATCTCTGAATGTGCTAGATTTTCGTTATTTACATGGACGCAAAATGAATGCTTGTGTGAGCTAATAAGTCATTGATACAATTGATGTAGACTAGAATAACTATACTACGCACAAACTAAACTGAAATTGGCAAAATTGCATGATTGGTATGATCGACGTTTGTAAATCAAGAAAACTGTCATTAGCTAGTAATTAACATTCCAGAAGTCGATTTGAATTGGGTAATACTAAATCGTGAACCTTAAACTTTATCGTAGCTTTTATGTTTACTGTTTAAAGTTTTGTTTAGTGCCAGATAGTAACAACATATTAAAACTTTAGCTTGCAGCATTTTTTTGTCATGTGTCAGTTTTGTTATACTCGTATCTAATGTGACTTATGATTGACTAGGCTAGGTCAGTCTATGATTGGTCTAGGTGGTACGTTCCAAGATG
The DNA here is from genome assembly GCF_000003815.2 of Branchiostoma floridae. Taxonomy (NCBI): domain Eukaryota; kingdom Metazoa; phylum Chordata; class Leptocardii; order Amphioxiformes; family Branchiostomatidae; genus Branchiostoma; species Branchiostoma floridae. Next base: position 6,574,104 of record NC_049991.1, on the reverse strand, counting down.
GCGGACGTCAGAAGTCAATATGGCGGTGCCCTTGAGGTGTCATACGCCTATTAGGCTATTCCATTGGCTTTCATAGTTAAATACGCACATTTTATTTTCAGAACAAAAGAACGTACACGTCCGACCTATCTCTTGAAAGACGAAATGTTCCTACCTAAGGATCCCTGGCCCCATCTAATCCTGTCAATTGTAAGCAAGCTTTTATCTCAGACCCTTTTTATATCACGTGGGATCAATAAAAGGGAATTTGTGACCTGAAATTTCATATGGGAATGACTATGACATACTCATCATAGGAATCTATAACGCTTCAGTCAGAAACCACTAAGGCTGATCTTTATTTCTTTATTACCTGCATGTATGCAGGTATGGTTTTCACGGGCGTGGGAAAATTTGGAAGCTGGGGATTTAGGGCGCTGTATCTCGAGAACGGATGGTGCGAGCACGACGATTTTTGGTACGTGGGTTGGGGGTGGTGGCTTGACACTCAGGTTTGATTTTGGGCCTCCTGGCGCTTGAACTTGACATTGCAGGTGGCATTTTGGGTGTTTTGGGGGCACTTTTGGCGCTGTGTGTCCGGAATGATACGCACCATTGCGACGATTTTTTGGTGCATGGGTGGGAAGTTGTTGCCTGTTACCTAGGATTGACTTTGGGCCTTGTCGCGTTTGAACTTGACGCGGCAGGTCGAATTTTGTGTCCGGGAGGGGTATTTCCGGAGTTATATCTTCTGAACGGTTGGTGCGGGCGCGATGATATTTGGCACATGTGTTGGCGGTGGCTGAATAATTCTCAATTTTGATTTTGACGCCCTTGGTGCTTGAACTTGACATTCCAGGTTACCTTTTGTGCGGGCACTGCGCATGCGCTGTATCTCCGGAACGCAAAATGCCATCGTGTTGCTATTTGTTACGTGGGTTGTTGCTGGTGTCCTGGTGGTCAGGTTTGATTTTGGGCCTCCTAGTGCTTGAACTTGATACTGTAGGTGGACCCTGTTTTTGTGTGGTTGGGGCATCCCCTCAATATCTGCTTGGTTTGGTTGGGTTTGGGTTGATTGATAGGTCTTTAAGCTTAGGTGTAGAATCGTCATCTGTTTTTGCACTGGCTTCTGCCACCTTCAATGTATCAGGTTACTTTGTATCAACAGTGTTTCCAGCCAGATGATGTTTGTACTAGTATCTGTTGCTGTTAGGTACAATTTGAGTTTGCTTCTTAGTCTTTGTGGTGTTTTGAGAGCTGTGTAGTACTGAGTTTAAAGTTCTGGTACAAGTTCCTTTACCCTGTTTGGCAATCAGAAGAAGATACAACTTTCTAAAGTGGAGGAGAAATGTATAGAGCTTGAGTGTAAGAGAAAGGTATGTATATTATCTTCCTGTGTTTCTTGTTGTTTCTTTGGGGATGCCATTTCCGTATTGTATGCAGGTAATTTGTAGTTTGGGGCTAGTCATGGTCGCTTGATTTTTGGGCCTGCTTAATCTATAGTACATACAGGGTTAAGTGGTAGAAGCTTTGTTCTATTTTAAGTTTGGTATCGTTTGTTGCATTTTGTCACTTAGGTTTAGGTTTTAGTTGGATGGTTGAATAAAAATATCATACCACCCTGGGGACTAACTGTTGCTGCTGGATGGGGGCTACCACTATTCTATGTTGTCTATGGAACTACTGTAAAAACTTAATTGGTCAAATTATGCAAATAACCTTCCAGTGTCAAGTGTTATAGCACTCCAGGAATAAATCTTTAATGAATATCATTGCCACACTAAGGAGATTTAGCAGCTGCATTAGGTCAGCAGGCGCGGATTTAGGGGGGGGCGCACCCGGCGCGCGCCCCCCCTTTGGCTGGACCCCAAAAAAAATTCGGCTGGACCACCAAAAAAAAAAGGAATTCCACAAAGAAATACAGAAAATCAGCGAAAGTTTCAGCGAAGCGGCGACAATACAAAACCGCTAACCAACAATGCCAAGGCGCACTCCTCCCGCTTTTACTTCCTCATTGCGTCGGTCTTTGCAGGCATTGCCAGAATGTTCTGTAACCAGGAAGTTGGCAATACTCCCGCCCTCTTTTGGAACTCGCTTATGTTCCATCTGACTCTAATATTGTTATTATATTTGTTATTTTGGTGCCCTATTAGCCCATGTGGACTGAGCGACGCAAGATACAATATTAAACATTCATTCATTCATACTGTGACAGACTTGACGATATTTACCGGGGGGAGGGCTGATGCAAAATGGGTCAGGTAAAAAAAAAACGGCGATCTTTTCCACTACACATGTACGATATTTACACAAAAGAAACTAGATTAATGTTCTACTTGGAAGAGACTTGGGTACATTTTAGCGATATCGTGACGAAAACCGCTTCAATACTGCTGTAATCATTCCAAAACGGGAGTTATTTCGGCCAACCAACAAACTTGCCGAAAAATTTTCGCGCCATCATATGCATGATTATGTCATATGCACGCAGCAGAGAGCCCGCTGTCACGAAAGTAAACATCGTAATGTTTTATCCCGTTGCCGTCCGTGAACCATTCCGTTTCCAAAGAACCGGTGCACACATGATTGATATTGATACCAATTTTAGTTTCTATAGTCTTCGTAAACTTCGTGCGAACATGGAATTACACGACAGAGGCGGCTGCAGCAAATTTCTTATGGGGAGGGCGAACAATATTGACGTAATCCTAGGCGGTTCGGGGCATGCTCTCCCGGGAAAATTTTGAAATCTTGACTATCTGAAACGATCTTTCCTAACTTTTGATGGACAGATTTGCTGGCAGACTAAGCTAAGTTTAATAGCCTTTCTGGTAGCTATAGGGATTTTAGCTTATATTATTGAGGGCGACGACCCCCCAACGTATTTTCACAACTTCGAGCGCACGAGTCGTCGCAAGGTAGGTCTGGAGAAAAATGTTGAAATTTGAACCCTCTGAAACAGGATTTTCTGCACTTTGAGGGATAAACTTTGCTGGTAGACAATGCTAAATGTAATGACATTTCTGTCAGGGGAAAAGATTTTTGATGGCGACGAGCACCGGAGCGTCGTGGGCGCCGGAGGCGCAAGTCGTCGTCAGGGACGTCCAGAGAAAAATTGAAATCTTGACCACCTGAAACTTCATTTCCTGCATTTCAGGGGCACATTTTGCTTGTATTTTTAAGGCCCCTTTTTCGATGGCCCTCCCCTCGGCTCAAGACATGTTTCGATGGCCGTTTTCCCAGGCCAAAAATATGATTGTTGAATGTGAGATTGCTAACTATAAAAAACAGTGTTCGTTCGTTTATTATATTTGTTCAGCCCTAAAAGTCAGTGTTGATTCGTTGGTTATTTTTGCACAAAAATGGCTCTAAAATGCACCAGAGAGCCTCTTTATTTTAAAAAGTTCTCGGGGGAGGCCCCCCAACGAGAGGGGGGAAACCCCCCTCTCGTGCTCTCCCCCCGCGCAGCTACGCTGCGCATTCGTGGCCTTCGGCCACGACTTGAGGTGCAACAGCATATGCGCCCCCCCTTTGCAAAATCCTGGATCCGCCCCTGAATTGAAATAGGAAGATATCAGTACTGAATATATCATATGTGACAGAATAACTTCAAGGGCCATCTGAGACAAAAAAAGGTAGGAAAAGTCGTCTCAACAAATTCAAGGTACTGTGGTTGGTTACATGGTTAAGAAATCCAAAATAAGTAATGTTCATCCATGCCCAAACTTACACATTGCGAAAATGGAATTTCAGACTTTTGCATGGTGCACATTTTCCAACCACGCAAACACGGACAAAAAGGGAAAAAAATACACAATAGGTCTACAGACACCCAATACATTTCATGCAGGCCTGAGGTCTACGAACTCTTGTTCATAAATTGATATTATTGGCCGATTCGACCTCCTATGTTATTGCATTAAAAGCAAATAACTCGAAATATTGCAAATGGTACCCGGTTGCCAAGGACACATGCTAATGTTATGCAACTAATACAAAAAAGGAAAAGAATGTAGGAAGAAAGAAAGAAAAAATGAAAGAAAGAAAGAAATGAGGAAGGAAGAAAAGAAAGAGAGAAAGAAAGAAAGAAAGAAAGAAGAAATAATTTTCAAGGCTTTCAATTGGAACTTTAATCGTATTCCCATGTTATGCCTTCTAGTGCACAACGCAACTGTGAAGTCTACCCTTGTCTTGTTGTCTGTAGGTAGTTCTGTCCTTATCCTGCTTGTGAATTCAACACGATACTGATTGCACCTGTGCGCTGCCCGTCATTGAGTCAACAATGTCAGTGACCGACAGGACGTTTAGTTACCATGGAGATGACCCGAGCCTCAAGGCCATCGTCGTGGCTAGAGCTGCTGTCAATAACAGCGTCACTCATGTGTAGTAAGGCAACAAACATGGCGCCTCGGGTTCTCGCCGCGATCGTCACACTACTGTTCCTCTGTTAATTCGGTAAGTTTATGGTTGGGGAGGGGGGTGTATCTGCATGGATAGTATCGGCTAAAATGTGTTTTGGATATCAGTGTCTTTTTGAAAACGACTTTAAAGCTGGTAAAGGCAGGAGGCTGTTTTTTTTACGCATGAACTCCCTTTTTGTAAAGTTTTTCATACGCCACTGCGCAGGACTCGATATTCATATTTTGAGGTGCACCTAAATCTATAGAGCCATGGGTGCACGACCAAGTTTTGGGTGCAAAACATTTATAAGAAAGCAGACGGCTAGCAAACCCTACAGAAATACCTCGGTGCACTGGTTCACTCACAGTTTTAAGTCAACAGCTCCATGCATTTGTGTCTAGAAGTGTAGATGCATCCACTGTTTCGAGCCCTGCTGTATCATGTTGTTTTCTCGCTAAGAGTTACAGCAAGAATTGGCAAGATGGCTTTTGTGTAAGAGTTATTTTGGACACGAATACCAATATGAATGGAGGCATTGTTCAGCCACGTAATATGACCCTAGGCGGCACCCACTGAGGTCCCGGTCACATTTACTGAGTAGATCGACAGGTTGGACAACAAGGTGTGTGCGTTTTTCGCTTTTTTGGACCTCTTTAATTCTACAAATACCCACCCAATAGTAGATCAGGATTCTCTGTCACTATGAAAACCAAACATGGCAGCTCGAACACCATGGCACCAAGCAGTTTTCAGACTCGCAATAATTGAGCCATAATTGTCAGCACATATGCATTAATAAACAGGATTCCGATTTTTACGAATCTCCCGACTTAGGCTTAGGTCCCAATTCCTAACCCGGGGCCGGGCCGGGTAGCTTTCGGAAAAGAAAAATATGATATACAAGGCCACAAAACACGCATGGAGCGTGGAAAAATTGTTATGAGCATAATTTGTGTATATTCCTTTTTCGTTTCCGCATGCATTCCGGCCGGGTCCCGGTTTGAAAATGGGACCTAAGCCTTAGGGGTGCGAACCATTAATTTTCTATGGGGTTTGACCAGTGGAAGGGCTGCTAGAGGTTTTATTTGCAAGTGGCAACTGTGTAAAAAAACAATGTTCAACAAGTCTGTAACAGAAAAAATCGGACGTGTGTACTTTTACGGCTATTTAATTCTGTAGCTTATAACAGACAAATCAGTATCTATAAGACGATTGGAATTAAGTTTTTTTTTTTCATACAGCGTGCTATTTTGAAGGGTTCTGGTACAATAAGAATTTCATCTTAATTTGATGATTAATTTTCAGCGATCCTTCCGACTCCACCGGCGGCCCCACTGACAGCTGTGAAAACACTACAGCTGGATGCTAGTCAAAGATTAGGGAACGATCCCATGTTCAAAGCGTTTTTCGAATATATGTTATGGTATGAAGTGGTAATCATATCAGAAAACATAAATCGAGTAAAAAGACGCTAGATTTTCTGGTACATTATTTTTTTACAACTGTGGAACAATATTATTGTCAAATTATATTTGGAATCATATAGATATATTTTTTGCAGATTACAACTGACAATCAGTCCATGCTGCAGTTTGTTTTTAGTGATCCTAGTCTACAGTAATTCGATACATGCGTACGCGTACCTTGTTTTCAGGTATGGCGGAGTGTCCAGTCGTATCGACAGAGACTGGGCAGGTGAAGGGCACAGTTGCGCACGCCAAGGATCTCCCAGACAAGCCGATCTACGCGTACCTCGCTATCCCTTACGCAGCGCCCCCTGTTGGAGACCTCCGGTACCGCCCGCCCCAGCCTGCCCTCCCGTGGGAGGGGGTCAGGGAGGCCGTGGAACCAGGATCTTACTGTCCGCAAAATCTTGAATTCCTAAACTCGCTAGACATGGCTTTCAAACAAGGAGAGAACATGACCATGAGCGAGGACTGTCTGACGCTCTCTGTCTTTACCCCAACTGTCGCAGTGGATGCCGCCTTACCGGTAAGATTTTACAAAATAGGAAATTCAACATAGACTAGCTATGTATTAAGATTCGCAAATTAAAGCTTCAACTTTAAGATTTGAGATATTTATGTTTATATGATACTTCATTCATACACATGTTCAAAGTAAACAGAGTGTGTTGAGAAAGACATCCGTGGTAGGTACATGTAACCATATAAACAGTTACCATTCAACAACTACTCCCAGGTCCTTTTCTGGATCCATGGAGGCAGTCTCTCCATGGGCATGGGGGCTTTTCCTGGACTGGAGTCTCTTGCTGCTCACCAAGACGTCGTGGTGGTCTCCATCAACTACCGTCTCGGTGTGCTGGGTTTCCTCAGTACGGGGGACGAGAACATGCCAGGAAACTACGGATTCCTGGATCAGGTTAGTGACTGACACTTGATTCTTTAAAAAGCAACTTCATGATCAATTTGAAATATGTATTTAGTAGACTGGTAGAATTTGCCCAGATCGCATGGTGACATCAGCATACTTGTCGTCATGTGTAGGTCCGTGCCATGGTCTGGGTGAAGGACAACATCCGAAACTTCGGCGGAGATCCAGAAAGGGTCACCATATTTGGAGAGTCTGCCGGCGGCGTAAGCGTGTCTTACCATCTTCTGTCGCCCCTCAGTAAAGGTCTGTTCCAAAGAGCCATCTCACAGAGCGGTACCTGGAAAAGCATTCCGGTCAACCCACAGCCACTTCCCCTGACCAAGATGCTTGCGGAAGAAGCCGGATGCGAGACGGAGGACACGGAAATCCTAACGGCCTGCCTGAAAGAGAAGTCATCTGAGGAGCTTTTGGAAAAAGTCCAATCCTTACAACTCAAGATCGGCCAGGTCTCTTTCTCACCAGTGGTGGATGGGACGTTCCTTACCTCTCAACCCATGGACCTGATGCAAGCAGGAGACGTCAACACGGCTGATTATCTTCTGGGAGTCAATAACCACGAGTTTGGGTGGCTGATGCTACCATTTGCAATCCAAGGGGACCCTCTAGCTGGGATATCCCAAGAGGACTTTGTCAGATTAACGAAGGCAGTCGCGTCAATGGTTTACCGGGTAAGCATAGTACACTTTTGATATTTTATAGCATATTTCTTAACGTGCTAAAAGTTTGAAGCACAGTACACAAAGGCTTATAACGTTTTCCTGAACAGTTATGTTTTCCATAATTGCATATGATAAGTAAAAAAGAAAGTTATGATGGTAGAAGCCATTATAGTTGTTGAGTATGACCTTTGTTTCAACACAAAGAAACACTCATTACGATCTCTTTGACCTTAATCAGATGTCTGATTCACTGTAATGACTGTCCGGACGTGTGATGACGTAAGAAGTTGATCAAAAATCTGTTGAACACATGAAGGCGTTTGCCATTAGTGTTACATTATTTATAGTATCTTCTTATCGAAATGATAATTTCAATGCTGTTTTTTTCTCTTCCACACTACAAGGACAATCCAAATATAGACAAAATTGAGGACGCTATCGTGGCTGAGTACTCACTCGAATCTGACGACCCAATGGCGATCCAGTACCAGTTCTCCCACCTGTATGGGGATCTCCTCTTCGTCAGCCCTACTGTTATGGTGGCAGATAAACATGCAGGTGAGATTTTCCGATTGTTCACGCGTCGTTATATGTATATTGTATCTATATACGGCGATTCACATACAAGCTATGCATCTGTATCTGATGTTAGATTACCCTGCATTCAAGAAACAATAGTTAAGCACACATTAAAGCATGCGTTAAGATTCTGTTTCTTCATTTGGTAGGGTTATTGATGCACAAAAGGTAATACCTACCTCACACTAACTGTGTATTACGGTTTCTATCTACTTACAATAGAATTACAATGTGTTCTATAATAGGGCTATTCAAACATGTGACATTTATAGTCAATAAAATTTTGATAGAATCATAGACATAATTTGTGCAACTTTGCATAACCACTTAGGTATTCCTATAATTTCGGTGTTTTCCATAACAATACTGCATTACATGTTACATCAATGACATGTCAACATGTTAAACCGAATTTCATTGATAAATGCCGTGATACAAAAGTGATAAATGATTGGAGTTTCATACTTGTCACATTTGCAAGTTACTGAACGTAACCACGCATGGATTATGCATATGTTGAAGACAATTTGCATATTTGTTTTCATAAAGCGTTAGACATTTCATTGATGTATGAGGTCTCCGAAGTCCTGTTTATTTTCTTTAGAGATTATACTAATCAAACTCTTGCAATAGTACATAGTTCAACTCCCATGTATATACATATTGCCATAAATTGTACCTGGTACAATTGTCGCGTATAGTAATAAAGGTCTCCTCCTTCCTCTATCCCAATAGGCGCCGGTGGTCGTGTCTTCTTCTACGAGAACCAGTACCGACCCTCTATCAATGCCCACCGACCAGACTGGGTGGGGTGTGACCATGGAGATGATATCTACATGACTTTGGGGATGCCGTTCATAGACGACCATGGCTCCACCAACGTAACCTACTCTAAAACTGACGAGCATGTCAGTTTGATCATGATGGCGTACTGGGCAAACTTCGCAAGAACTGGGTAAGAAGTAACCACTTCATAGTGGACAAAACCACAGCTAGACATAGTGGTAAACTGTTGCATTTTAGACAGGACGTTAAGGTATACATCAATGACGGTTAGACATCCAAGTAATAAGAAAGCAGTTAACCATTAATTGGATATGTTTTTAAACAGACGTTCACTATAGGTTCTTGGAACATTCAGTTTTCATGTTTGTTGGTTTGTTCCAGCGACCCGTCCGACTCCACCGGCGGCCCCACTGACAGCTCCTCCCTGCCGACCTGGCCTCAGTACACACCTGACAACCCGGTCTACATGAAGCTGGACGTGGTGCCCACCACTGGTACGGGGTTGAAACTGGAGAAGATGAAATTTTGGAACGAGGTCATCCCCAAAATTGCTTCTATGCAGAAAGATGAACTTTAAAATTTATGCATAAAAAAGATTAATTGATTTTTGCCGCTATTTTACCAAATGTTAAGTAAAATTCTGTTTCTTATGATTTATCAACTTGTCTATTATGGCAAATGCCACAAAAATCATAGATAATTTTGAATCATTTGATATTGACGTTTTATATCGACAAAGTGTCGTTTAATCAGTACTTCTTTTAGGAGTTTAATACTTTTATGCAATTTTTGACAATTCTTAGAAGTTGCTAGTTTATCGTTTTTTAGATGAACGCAAAATTAATGCTTGTGTGCCATCGAGACATTCAGTATAGACTAGATTTGCGATCTTACGCCGCACAAGATTAAATGAAACGCCAGAGATAGCATAGTTAGTATGATCAACGTTTGTCACTCAAGAAAGTTGTTATTAGCCAGTAATTAACATTCCAGAAGTCGACTTTGGGTAATACTTTAAAATCGTGAACCTTAAAGTTTGTAGGTTTGATGTTTCTAGTTATGTTTAGTGCAAGGTAGAGCAAAGTAATGAAAACTTACAGCGGTCATTCTTGTCACGAGTCATTTTGTCATCAGTTTTATCATAACCTAGTCACAAGTATAACGCACGATTCGATTCTCGAACTAGATGAAAGCAAAGTAAATTAGTTTCTTTACAAATATGCATGATGCAAGGGTGACCTCGTACACCGTGCTTCGACTTCCCCCGCATTTTTCATGTGCGTGTATGATATCACTTTCGGTCAGTGAACTTTAACCCTGGAATTAAGTTATCTTATTAACGCCCCCCCCCCCCCCGGAAAAAGGACATGCTTTAGATCTTTGAATCCAATTTCCCTTAGTTTTAAGTGTCCACGAAATTTTTGCTAACATCAGTGCGTTTTTCCCATAGCTCTACAATGCCACAAGTTCCTTTTGCAAGATAGCAACATCTTGTTTGTTTTTTCTTTCCCGATATATGTGGTTTAGGCTTGGCAGTATCGGGAGGTATTGCTAGTTTATGACGTTTACGTTTTAATCGAACATTCACGTGGAAGAAATGGTATGTGCTGGAATCATAATGAATCTGCCATATAGAGAATTGTTTTGTTACAAATAAGGTTTGAACCCCAAAACATTATCACCTAAGCCTTATATGAAACTATGTCGTTATGAAAGAAATATTCAAATCAAATGAATGCATGCAGAAGCTTTTAATATATGTGTGAGAGAGTTCAACACTTTTCCTTAAAATGCCACCTTCAGAAGTTGCTAAACGCATGGGCTTGCCAAGCGTGATACGTTGTTAAGTTTTACTTCCTCTCTCAGTGCAAGTTCAAGACTCTAGAACCAAAGTTGGTGGGACGGATCATCATTTTGGTTTTCTTCAAGGAATAGAAGGGGTTTTCATAGGCTGATGAGGGGCCATCAGAAGGTCTTATCCAATAAACGCCATGACCATTTTCGCGGGTGAAATCAGCAGGATCTCTGAAGTATGGCCCGTTGAGGTTGCATAAGGAACCAAACGGGACGTACCACCAGCCACTACCGTATGTTTCGACCATTGCGTTCGGTGGGCCGTCAGCACCCGAGGGGCTAGGGGGCGCTATATGGCGAGCACGGAACACAAATGGCTCGACTGTCTGATCATGGTGCGCTGTCAAGAAGGCATCCCCGGCCGTACCACTGTACCCCCCTATGCTTAGTGTGTTACCACCGACGAAAGTGGAGTACCTAGCGTATGTCACATTACCGTCCCAGGTCTCAAGCTCAATGTACAACTCTTGCGGGTTCTGGGTCGTGATGCTACTGATGTAGCCTAACCCCAACCAATACTCCCCACTAGCGTCACCAAAACCGGTTTCGTACGGTTGCATACCACGGAAAAACTCGAGGGACCCGTCAAACCTCCTCTGTATGACCGTCCACCCTCCCCCATCTGTGGTCTGATCACAGTATGCAGAAACAGGGCCACGAAAGTGATCAGGCTCGATTGAGTACAACCCACTGTGTGTGTGACCAAATATGGAATGAGACACAAAGATCTCAGCGCAGTCTTTAAGGACGTGCGTTTGCCTGAGAACCTTGGTCTTAGGTGGACTTCTTAGGTTGACACTAAAGCGATGCTTATTGCTGACTTCTCCGCTGTTCGTCTTGTCATCTACGCCGTCGTCTGATGTCACTACAGTTCCTGAAATGGTACGTGAATTTTGTCACAAATTCATCTCCAAGCTTAATGATGGCACAAACAAAATAACGTTTTAAACATAAGCTAGGGCCGTGTGCCAAACGTAGGGTGAACTGAAAATCAGTCAAGTAAAATAAAATGAATCAACATGTGCTCCTATCCATACAACAAAATGGCTATTTCAATAAATGAAAAACTTGATAACATTAACTCAGAATCGGAGTAGGAGGGGTAGGAGTTCAAGCAAAATTATATATATCTGGTGTATTTTGTAACAACTGTGCATGTGGTTTACCCTGTTCAGGCTTCTCGTCGGCCGATTCTAGTTCCTGTGAGACCGGTGTCCATTGAACACCAGCTGTGTTCCCTCCCGTGACCTTCAATGGTTCTGCGGAAGAATTTTGACATATAAGACTCTTCTGCATACACTTTTAGACGCTAAGGTCATGTTGGTTCGATATGACATCCGCAAGTGTATCGATTTTCGTACGTTTCAAAAAAAAGGTTTTCCGCTATACTGTAAATACTATGCTGCTGCAAAATTAGCTTTGAAGCGATTTCGGAAAACGAATACTAATGTCAAAGTTGATTTCAAAGTCAAGTTAGAAAAAAGATGTGAAAGACCCAAATTTTCTACTGTCTTGTTTTTATTTTTATTTTTTTTGTAACGTTAGTCTCCACTGACGTTCTAGTTCACTTGCGTAGTGTCATATAGTTTGCATAGACTGGCTGACAGTAGCAATAGTACTCTGTACCATTTTTTTATACCATTTGTTGTAGTCATTTGTTTAACCTTCTTTGCAACTTATATTATATAATGAAAGCAACGACTCCATCCCTCTCCTTCCATCATGCCCCCCTCCAAATAGCAGGGTACCCATGTGTACACATGAGTGGAGTAAGGAAAATCTTGTAAAGTGCCTCCACCAAAAGCACAAGATCTGTAGCATGACAGAATTCGACCCAAGGACTTATGTACTGGGCCAAACCCATGTTAGTTGTAAAATAACTATTTGTTGACAACAATGTCACTCCTGCAAGTAGCTTGTACCTAAAGCCATGGGCACAACCCACCGAATGTGTTCTTTGTCCGTACGTTTTTTGAGGAGGGCACGTCAGCCACGTTTTTCTGAAAACGCGGTGAATGAATGGCAAGAGCAGGGAGGAAGTACGTCTCAACGCACGTCACTCGAACGGTTGCGCAGGTGTAACCGTGCTGTGAGCAGTTGCGTGCATCGTACGTTGCGCAGGTGGTAAGTGAGTTGTACGTACGGTATCTGTGCGATTGCCACGTTACCATATGCAGACAGTACAAACACGTAAGTGCGGTTTCATTACACACTCGCATTGGCTGTACAGGGCAGGCGCGTCGTCCGTACTGGCTCACAGGAGGGTGAATCCGCAGCCCGATGGCACACAAAGTTTTGCCTGCACGTAACGTTTTACGACACGTATCTGCATGCTCCCAAATCCGTCGGATTCCCTACGAGTTCGTACGGAGGCGGTACTTACCACTTACGGATCCAAAAAAATTGCCCACGTTTTGGTACGTAGACAGCACGTATTTGCACATACGGCGGGTTGTGCCCTTAACTTAGCAGATTTACCAACTACCTGCCATGGGTGCTTCTACTTACCGCAGTCCACGCCATGCTTCTCCAACATCTCCAGAAAATCGCCACAGATTGCCCGATCCGTGCCAAGCTCAGCGTGTACAACATCATCTACAACGTCTGGAATAAGAAATAACAACAACAAAAAATCAACTCTATACTTCATACATGTATCAGTATAATTTCTGCGCACAGCTGCAGAGGTTGTGTTCCATATGGTGCATATATAAAGCACATTGCCATTTGTATTCACCTGCCCTTGTACACTCCTCCAACACCGTGCAAAGCGAGAGAGTCAACTGGTCAGTTCGGCCTTCTCCGGTCACCACTGACCACTGTAGAGCTGTGGTCAGCACCAACAAATGGATGGACAACATCTTACACGTCTTTAGATTGGACGCTCGCAACTGGCCCGCGCAACACCACGTATGGAGATTTCAAGCTGGAAATAGCTTATATATACATTGTCTCCAAAGTGTATGTCGTCATTTGTAGATTACATACGTGATAATCATTATTGAATGTTCCAAAATGATAAAGGGGAGGTTGGAGTGTGTACTTGCGCAAACTTTCACTAATAAATAGAAGTGCGAGTCATCAATGATAATGATTCACTGACATCGATATTCATCCTTGCTGTTGTCTTTTTTCTATTCTCCCCTTTCTGCAAGATGTTAAAAGTTCCTGTGAGTGAAAATTACCCCCCCCCCCCTAAAAACAGATGTCGTAGCAAAAGTGAAACTTATTTTTTATTATCAAGAGTTCCGTTCACCCTTGTGACAGATGGCGAAGTTCTCAAACTGACAAGGGCCAGCAACCGAAATAGAAGTCAAAGGATATTACATCATACTTAACCTTGAGCATATCTGAACGCAGCAAAAAGGCATTTTTTTCTATTTTTGACCTGGATACGCTCGTAAACAATTGCACCGATGCAAGGATGTTCCCGTATGTACATGTTGACTACTAGAAAGCTGAGTTCCAACAGCAACATGACTCTCTCACCACAAGAGACGAGTTACCGAAAACATGTCCTTTGGCGAATGTAAAAAATAATCGGGGTCCATCCTGGCGTGAGTGGCTCAAAACTTAAAGTCCGGTCTCTGGGTTGACATTTTAAACATGTGATAGTCACTTGTTGTATGTGTTAATCACCTGTTTTGTCAATCCGTGCAAAAATGTTATGAATCGAATAAAGAAGAAAAAAATCCGAATCATGTGTTCGTCAAGGTACAAGTCTGTAGTAATTACGTAGGTAACTTAGTTCTTTAAGAATTGCGAAAGAATATTTTACAAAGTACATTAGGCCAAAAACTTCTTCACTGAGCAAAAACAACCCCTACTACTAGAAACAGCTTTTGTCCCAATGGGCTTTCGTAGGTCCAAGTAGCCTGACGTGATAGCTGGCCTAGGTAGACAGCCCAGGTAAACAGCCCAGCCTTTTCCGTAAACCAGCTACCGTCGGATCTGCTTGGAGATTACATTGAATGATGGAGAAACCGGAAGTACTTGGTTGGGTCTATTATTTGTTGACCTACAGGTCGCGAAGGAGACCACCCCTAAAGGTCGCATTACAAAAGGGTGTACCACCGGGTCCGGACCTAGCCAGCTACAAACATGGCTTCACAGATCTGTACCTGGCAAGCTATGACAGGCCTACTGGTGTTTGTGTGCTGTTTCAGTAAGTGTTTGTGGATTTATAGTACCATTTAACATGCATGTGGCCACTTGTTTTGGTGCGGCATATCTCCCCGGGATCGTATGTAGGCCACTTGCACGGTGTGCCCAGCACCACGATAGGGGAAAGAAAAGACAACACAACAAATAGCACCATCATAAGCGTTGCTATTTGAGGATTGCTTCCTTTTCGCAGAACCAAATCAATTAGCTATTGTTATGCTAATTAACGTTACTTGATTCGTAGTCACTGCCCTATAGTTCGACATGCCAGCTTACAGTGTTTAAGTGTAGATCAGACGCCCGAAGTCAGCGTAAAGCGTAGCCTCATTTGCATAATAATATGATAATTCGTGGCTAGTGCCTTCCTTCATTTGACTAAAAGTTAGCCCCCCACAAACTCCAATACAGTCACAAAATTACCCTATGCTCACGTACTAAGCCTGTAACGCGAGGTGTTCTAATACAATGGATTGCTGTTTGCGTGACCTAACTGATTGAATGGGGTGGAACGGTGTGTACGTATGGTAAGGTCAAAGGTCGACAGGTGCACAAGGCTCATAGCGTTTTTTGGCGACACTCGCAGGGAGCTACCCCATTATTAGTTATTAATAGCCACAGTGTTGTAAGGTGTCTCTGTGGCTCAACCGGTAACGGGGCTAGGATACAGCGGCTGCACCGTCTTTATGAAGGGACGTAAAATGGGGACCTACCTCGAACACGTTAAAAGGGGAAGGACTATCCTATAAAATATACCCTGCTACAGATCTATGTGTTACTGAGCCCTGTCAGGTTTACACAGGCATTTAGCCATAGTATAAGAAAGTAATACAAACTCATATGTCCATACAAATAAACCGAGCAAAAGACTAGGCATCAATTAAAGATAATGAACAAAATATGACCAGAACAAAGTAAGGTAGAACAGCAAATATAAATGCTTTAGAGCACGTATTTACAACATCAATTATTGTTATTTGTTTATGAAACCTTTGTGTACAGCAAAACGCAGTGCAGCAAATTATTAGACTATTCGACGCATATTGTTCATTATTCTAAGGCTGTTCAAAATGCAACCCGAATGATTGCCCAAGAAAGGTTATCATATTCACAGTATAAGCAGCCATAACAGACGCATAAGATTGTTACAGGTTTTGCAATAGCAAAAAAAACTACTTTGTTTTACCAAGGAGGTCTGAATATAACCTCCATGGTTTTACCTTCTGTCCCTAGGGCGCCGCCATATGAATTCTGGCGTCATTGGTCCACCATCTTGAAACGTATGATCTAATCCCCTTCGCCAATCAAAGAGAAACTCAAACTAGTTAACTGGTACTTATCAGTATCATTTTAGACGTTATATTGTTTGTATTCGTACCGACTGATAATTATATCATACCAGCTCAAAAAAGAACAAGAAACAGCCATGACTTCAAGTACCAGAGTTACCAACCTAGGATTGATGTGTTCAAAAATTCGTATTTTCCCAGAACTATCGTAGAGTGGAATTTGTTATCACCAAGCACAGTAGGGGCATCTTCTCTCGGTAGTTTTAAAGAACGCTTGCAGATAGATGTGCTAAAGTTAAGTGTGACAGGTTGTTCGGTGTAATATAACCAGCTGCTGCCGCGCCGCGTGCCTGCGAAGCTGGTGTGTTACGCCGAACGGCGGTTATACCGGCTATATAGATACAGATACAGACAGATATTCTTTATATCGACAGGGTGCATAGCAGGCGAGGGTGAAGGTCCAGTAGTGTCCACGGTAACCGGACAAGTCCGAGGAACTATCACACACGCAACAGACCTTCCCGACAAACCGATCTACACTTTCCTGGGC
This sequence comes from Branchiostoma floridae, assembly GCF_000003815.2. Taxonomy (NCBI): domain Eukaryota; kingdom Metazoa; phylum Chordata; class Leptocardii; order Amphioxiformes; family Branchiostomatidae; genus Branchiostoma; species Branchiostoma floridae. The sequence continues at coordinate 6,557,452 of NC_049991.1, read as the reverse complement.
ATCCCGTTCGCAGCGCCCCCTGTTGGAGACCTCCGGTACCGCCCGCCCCAGCCTGCCCTCCCGTGGGAGGGGGTCAGGGAGGCCGTGGAATATGGTCCTTACTGTCCGCAAAATATCTCAGAGGCTAACGAAATGGACCACCCTCTCAAGATCGACGTGAACTTGCCCATGAGCGAGGACTGTCTGACAGTCAACGTTTTCACTCCGACTGTAGCAGCAGACGCCAGTTTACCGGTGAGACTGATTAAAATGCATCGTGAAATATTTAATATCATAGCACGAACGATCAATAGCACTGATACCTTACTTGTTTTAATGGCGTATTGATTACGTCCTTGTGTGGGCATTTTTTCCCGGTGTACGCATATCTGCTTGTTTTTGTATTGACAGTAGATTGGAAGAAAGTCACGTAGAAGAAATTAGAGTGGAAGAAAGTGAGAAGGTGATGTCAAACGTGACAGAAAGTAGAGTTAAAAGATGGTAGAACTTGTCGATTATCAGACATGACACACGGTCCAGGTCACAGGGTCAATGGAAGAGGCTACTTTTCATGGAGAGGTAGTATTTTTGGGTTACATTTGTTTTGCAGTTAATTTTTGCATGTAAGACTTAAAAAGGAAGAATCTTTTAATTAATGTTGAATCTGTGTTTATCGTTTGCAGGTGCTTCTATGGATTTTTGGAGGTGGCTTTGTTATGGGGATGGGATCTCCTCCCGGTTGGGAGTCTCTTGCTGCTCACCAAGACGTCGTTGTGGTCTCTTTTAACTACCGTGTCGGTGCCTTGGGTTTCCTCAGTACGGGAGACGAGAACATTCCAGGAAACTACGGATTCCTGGACCAGGTTAGTGATTCTTTCACAAACGTAACAAAAGAACGAAGCCACAGAGAAAGTTAGATTTATTTTCAGCGCAACATTAGGGATAATTGGTTCGACTGAACAGCACCAATCTTCGTCAAGGAATGAACAATCCACTGCTGTCACGTTATGCAGATAGAACACGTGACTCAGTAAGTAGTGGATCATAGATTGCAGGAAGTCTATGGCGCCCACCGTCTGTTCAGGGGCGTTTGTAAAGCTATCATGTATGTCTTTACAACACAGGTCCGTGCCATGGAATGGGTGAAGGAGAACATCCGAAACTTCGGTGGAGACCCAGAAAGAGTCACCATATTTGGAGAGTCGGCAGGCGGCATCAGTATCTCCTACCATCTTCTGTCACCCCTCAGTAATGGTCTGTTCCAGAGAGCCATCTCACAGAGCGGTACCTGGAAAACCTTTCCAGTCACCCCGCAGCCGCTGCCACTTGCCCAGATGATCGCAGGTGAGGTCGGATGCGAGACGGAGGACACGGCAACTCTAACGGCCTGTCTGAAAGAGAAGTCTGCTGAAGAGCTATTGGAGAAACAGTACGCCTTACAACTAAGTGCTGGACTATATTTTACTCCGGTTGTGGACGGGACATTTATAACCACTGATCCAATGAAGTTGATGAAGGAAGGAGAAGCCAAGACAGTGGATTATCTTCTTGGAGTGACGAACCACGAGTTCGATTGGCTGATGCTGCCGTATATAAATCAAGGAGACGT